>NW_022589748.1:8488205-8591771 GCF_004348235.1 Phoca vitulina | reverse complement strand
CAGACATCAGATCAAGAACATTTTTTTCCATTTCTCTTTTCCTATCTGACCATCCTTTTTCTAATTCTTACACCATGAAGGTCCTGTGACTTTTTTGTTCACCTTTTGCCTTGCTCTGGCCTGGAAAGAAAATACCATTGTTTACATGTTTCAGGCCTTGCAAAGGGAGGTAGTCCAACTTCAAATGTCTGTTGGATTTGCCATGGTTCTGATGATTCTGTGGTTCTGCCCATCATAGACTTCTCCCTGATTTCCAATGCCTCAGTTTCTCTACAACAAACTCAGCTTCCTCTCTATCATACTAGGTTCCCTAACCCTGGGGGTCTATTTCCCTGTCTCTGGTTACTAACCCCAAACCTGAGAACCTTGCATCCAGGCTCTTACAAAGAAAGGGACACAAGGCAAAAGTAACCAAAATAAAACTGCTTGTGTGGTCTACGGATCCTTATATTTTACTGGTCTTTGTGGCTGTCACCTTTCTTGTCCCGACCACAGACCCAGGAATTACCAAGAGGCATTCATGATTCAAAGTCACTTCCTTTGGCAGATCCTTATTCCCCTAGTTAGGAGTAACTGCAAACGATGCTATGATCAAGAACCTCTCTCTTGAAGGTACTGCAGAATTGCTGCTAAAGCAGTAGCTGCCCGACAAAATTCCCTAGATTCTTTGGCTGAAGTTGTTTTTGACAATAGGATGGCCTTTGATTACCTTTTAGCTGAGCAAGATGTCTGAGCTATGGCCAACTCCAAGATTAACACTTTTGGGGAAGCCAAAAGCTACATAAAATAATTGAATAATCCACATAGTTTACAAAAATGACTCTTTCAACATCTTTCTTTGACTTATTTGATTTTTATTTGGGCCTTGGGGACCACAGCTCTGAAGTGCACTTCGGATACTGGGAATTATTCTGTTTATAACAATCACAATTATCTCCTGGACATACTGTATTCTCTCAAAAACCTTAAATGCATGTTCCCAGCTGGTAACCACCAAGCAAATGACCTTGCTAAGACTACAGCATCAGAAAAGGAACAAAGAGAATGACTGACTTAAAGAATGTGAACCAGATGCTGTGACCAATGAATATCCCACAGAGAATAAGTAGCTTCAGAGTGGTAGCTGGGAATAGTGCTAATGCCTTAAATTTTTATCACTTCTCTCAGGCTGAGAGTCTGATCAAAAGGGGGAATTGTTAAAAACAAAACACCGTGCTCCAAATGGAATCACTTATTTTAAGTCCCACATCACCAAACCAAGACTTAACTTAATCACAGTTTTGGCTCCTCCAGAAATGGAATATTAAATCAGTTATATTGATTTAATATCAATTACCTGGTCAATATTAGTGAGTAATTTGCATGATAGTCCCCTGCCATCCCCTAAAGGAAAGTGACCTTGCCACAGCCAATCTGCTTTTTGCTAGTATAACTTCCTTGTTACTGTTCTCTTCTGTCTATAAAAGTCTTTCATTTTGACTCTGTGTCTGTTGGTCAATTCATCAATCATTGTATAAAGCCAATGAGATCTTTACAATTTACTCAGTTGGATTTTGTTTGTTTTTTTTTAAAGATTTTATTTATTTGTCAGACAGAGAGAGAGAAAGACAGACAGACAGACAGCAAGCACAAGCAGGGAGAGTGGCAGGCAGAGGGAGAAGCAGGCTGCCCGCTGAGCAAGGAGCCTGATGTGGGACTCAATGCCAGGACACTGGGATCATGACCTGAGCTGAAGGCAGATGCTTAACCAACTGAACCACCCAGGCATCCCGGATTTCGTTTTTTTAATTTTTTTTATTTATTTTATTTTATTTTATTTATTTTATTTATTTTTAATTTTTTTATTGTTATGTTAATCCCCATACATTACTTCATTAGTTTTAGATGTAGTGTTCCATGATTCATTGTTTGTGCATAACGCCCAGTGCTCCATGCAGAACGGCCCTCCTCAATACCCATCACCAGGCTAACCCAACCTCCCACCCCCCTCCCCTCTAGAACCCTCAGTTTGTTTTTCAGAGTCCATCATCTCTCATGGTTCATCTACCCCTCCGATTTCCCCCCCTTCATTCTTCCCCTCCTGCTACCTTCTTCTTTTTTTTTTTTTTCTTAACATATATTGCATTATTTGTTTCAGAGGTACAGATCTGAGATTCAACAGTCTTGCACAATTCACAGCGCTTACCAGAGCACATACCCTCCCCAGTGTCTATCACCCAGTCACCCCATCCCTCCCACCCCACCCCCCACTCCAGCAACCCTCAGTTTGTTTCCTGAGATTAAGAATTCCTCATATCAGTGAGGTCATATGATACATGTCTTTCACTGTTTGACTTATTTCGCTCAGCATAATACCCTCCAGTTCCATCCACATCGTTGCAAATGGCAAGATCTCATTCCTTTTGATGGCTGCATAATATTCCATTGTATGTATATACCACATCTTCTTTACCGGATTTCGTTTTTTTAACAACAGAAAAACATTTGGGTTTATCTCCTCACCTTCTCCCAAGTAGTGAAGGGTCAGAAGGAGTTTTTCAGCAGCTGGAAATATTTGCACAAAAAATTATCTCGTAACTCCAGATACTGTTTATATTTTTTATAATATATATATATATATATATATATATATATATACATTTATTTATTTATTTTTAAGTTTCTATTTTAATCACCCAATGCTCATCACAAGTACACTCCTTAATCCACATCACTTATCTTACCCATCCCCCAACCCCATCCCCTCTGGTAACCTACAGTTTGTTCTCTATAGTTGAGAGTCTGTTTCTTGGTTTGCCTGCCTCTCTCTTTTTTTTCCTTTGCTCATTTGTTTTGTTTCTTAAGTTCCACATATAAGTGAAATCATATGGTATTTGTCTTTCTCTGACTGACTTACTTCTCTTAGCATAATACTCTGTAGCTCCATCCATGTCATTGCAAATGGCAAAGTTTCACTTTTTTATGGTTGAATAATATTCCATTGTATGTATGCAGCGTCTTCTTCATTCATCAACTGGTGGATACATGGGCTGCTTCCATATCTTAGCTATTGTAAATAATGCTGCTATAAACATCAGGGTTCATGTATCCCTTTGAATTAGTGTTTTTGCATTCTTTGGGTAAATTCCCAGTAGTGCGATTGCTCGATCATAGGATAGTTCTATTTTTAACTTTTTGAGAAACCTCCATACTCTTTTCCAGAGTGGCTGCACCAGTTTGCATTCCCACCAACAGTATAAGAGGGTTCCCCTTTCTCTGCATCCTCGCCAACACCTGTTGTTTTTTGTGTGGTTGATTTTAGCCATTCTGACAGGTATGAGATGATATCTCATTGTAGTTTTGATTTGCATTTCCCTGATGATGAGTGATGTTGAGCATCTTTTCATGTGTCTGTTGGCCAGCTGTATGTCTTCTTTGGAGAAATGTATGTCCATGTCTTTTACCCATTTTTTAATTGGATTATTTGGTTTTAGAGAATTGAGTTGTATAAATTCTTTATAGATTTTGGATCATAGCCCTTTATTGAATATGTCATTTGCAAATATCTTCTCCCATTCCATATGGTGCCTTTTAGTTTTATTGACTGTTTCCCTCACTGAGCAGAAGCTTTTAATTTTGATCCAGTCCCAATAGTTTATTTTTGCTTTTGTTTCCCTTGCCTCAGGAGACCTATCTAGGGAGATGTTTCTATGGCTGATGTCAAGGAAATTATTGCCTGTGCTCTTTTGTAGGATTTTTATGGTTTCAAGTCTTACATTTAGGTCTTTACTCCATTTTGAATTTATTTTTGTGTATGGTATAAGAAAGTGGTCCAGTTCCGGGTGCCTGGGTGGCTCAGTTGTTAAGCGTCTGCCTTTGACTCAGGTCATGATCCCAGGGTCCTGGGATCGAGCCCCGCATCGGGCTCCCTGCTCGGCCAGGAAGCCTGCTTCTCCCTCTCCCACTCCCCCTGCTTGTGTTCCTGCTCTCGCTGTTTCTGTCTCTGTAAAATAAATAAATAAAATCTTAAAAAAAAAAGAAAGAAAGTGGTCCAGTTTCATTCTTTTTCATGTTCCTGTCTGGTTTTCCCCACACCATTTGTTGAAGAGACATTCTTTTTCCCATCGCATACTCTTTGCTGCTTTGTGGAAGATCAATTGACCATAAAATTGTGGGTTTATTTCTGGATTTTCTGTCCTGTTCTATTGATCTATGTGTCTATTTTTGTGCCAGTACCATACTCCTTTGATTACTACAGCTTTGTAATATAAGTTGATGTCCAGAATTGTGATGCCTCCAGCTTTGTTTTTCTTTTTCAAGATTGCTTTGGCTATTCTGGGTCTTTTGTGGTTTCATGCAAATTTTAGGATTGTTTGTTCTAGTTCTGTGAAAAATGCTGTTGGTATTTTGGTAGGGATTGCATTAAATGTGTAGACTGCTTTGGGTAGTATCACCATTTTAACAATATTTGTTCTTCCAACCCATGAGCAAGGAATGTCTTTCCATTTCTTTGCAGACACTCTTTATATTTTAAAATTGCTTTGATTTAGAAAATCAAATAATGTTATTTCATGATCAGTGTTTCATGATTAAACTTCTATTTTGACTATTGTGCCAAGCTGATTATTTTTAAGTGATACTTAGTTTTCTTTTTTTTTTTTTTAAAGATTTTATTTATTTATTTGAGAGAGAGAGAATGAGAGACAGAGAGCATGAGAGCATGAGAGGGAGGAGGGTCAGAGGGAGAAGCAGACTCCCTGCCGAGCAGGGAGCCGATGCGGGACTCGATCCTGGGACTCCAGGATCATGACCTGAGCCGAAGGCAGTCGCTTAACCAACTGAGCCACCCAGGCGCCCCAATACTTAGTTTTCATTAAATGAATTTGTTAACGACTTAATAGAATTATAATCTATAATTCATGTTGATATTTTGTTTGATATTTTATGATATTATAAACTTTCATATTTTGAAATGTATTTCAATATGTAGTTTGATTCTTTAAAAAGATATTTGAATTCCTGACAGTTTATAAAAATCTTGGTGTCTTAGCGTTTAGCCCATATATACATTTTTTTCGCTTTCTAAAAATGTTTTATTTCATAAGGGACTGGCTTATGCAATTGTGGGGGCTGGCAAGGCAAATCCAAAGTCCACAGCAGGGCAGGCAGTGGGAGGGAAGGTCTCAAGCAGGCTGGAGCTCCACAGATGCAGGTGGAAGCTTGTTCCCGGGTACTCAGGAAGGAAGATCCAGAGGGGATAGACAACAATTGCACGAATCATTGGGAAAGACTGTGTGTATGCCACCAAATGGCCGCTGCCTTCCTTCCATCCTCTGACTTCATGCGAGAATACTGCTTGTAGCCCACACTAGTTAGGATCACACTAAAAAGGGAATTCTGGGGTCTGTAGGTAAGCCTCGCTGAGCTGCCACATGACATACTCATCACACTCGTGTGAGTACCAGCATTGGTAGACAATGCCGTGATACTGTCTTCATCATCTCACCTTATTCTGTACATCATTGCCAATTCTGACCCTGAGCTTCCTGCATGTGCCTCCAGTGGGCTGTCTCCCTTCCCTCCATCCAGCCTAGTGCTGTTTGTCCTCGCAAAGCTGGTATCGGCATGTATCCTGCACTTCTCGGGCCATTTAAGGCCCAGCTGGTCCCATCTGTTCAGACACCTCTATCTCACAGCCCCGAAGTGCAAGCCTCTCCACAACAAGGCAACGATCTGCTCTTTCAGGGGTGGGATTCACCCCTACTCAACAAATGTCTCAACCACTTTGCTGGTGACTTTATTTACATCAAGGCCTTCACATTCCCTTGCTGCCTATGGCCTAGAATTGCTGAATTTCGCCCTTCTGGGAGCCCTGGGAGTGTAAAAAGCCTTGTGTATTCTGCATTTGTAGTTTGCACATTGTGTGCATGTAAATATTTTACCAGAGTGTAAACAAGGCACAGGCTTGCTGCCTTATTCACTGCTGTTTCCTGTGTTCCACAGGGCCTGGCATACAGTGGGCACTCAATAAATAGGTATTGAATGAGTACAGTATAGATGCACATTTCTGTACAAGGATGTGTGGACAATGTGTAAATCTCTGTGTGTACATGTTTTTGTGTGTATGTGCATGTGTGTGTGTGTGTATCCGTGTGCATGAAGAAAAATACTTGGGTAGACCCAAAAGAGCCATGAGGGACTATTTTATTTTGTGTGGTTTTCTTTTAAGATTTTTATTTATTTATTTGACACAGAGAGAGAGAGAGAGAGCACAGCAGGGGGGAGCGGGAGAGGGAGAAGCAGACTCCCTGCTGAGCAGTGAGCCCGATGTGGGACTTGATCCCAGGACCCTGGGATCATGACCTGAGCCAAAGGCAGACGCTTAACAGACTGAGCCACACAGGCGCCCCTATTTTGTTTTTAAAGATTTTATTTATTTGTTTATTTGAGAGCAAGAGAGAAACAGAGAGAGGGAGGGAGGAGAGAGAGGGACAAGCGGACTCCAGGCTGAGCACTGGGGCCCCACTCAGGCCTGATCCCACAACCTTGACCTCGAGACCAGGACCTGAGCCGAAACCAAGAGCGGGATGCTCAACCAACCAAGCCACCTACGAACTATTTTAATGAATTCTAGCTATGAGTGTAGAATTCATTCAGAGAAACATTTGGAAAATTACCATTTGTGCAGAATGAAAGAAAGTACGTGGATACCGTCTCTAGTGGGTTGAATGGTGGCCCCCCAAAAGATATGTGCTAACCCCCAAAAGCTGTGAAAGTGACCTGATTTGGAGAAAGGGTCTTTGTAGATGTAGTCAAGTTAAGGATCTACTATGAGATCATCCTGGATTATCCGGGTGTCTGCAGGATCCTGCCTGAAATCCAAGTTTTCTGTGAGAGGCGCTGGGGGGCAATGTGACCACGGTGGCAGAATTTGGAAGAGACAGCCAAGGAGGTCACAGAATGCCTGTAGCCACCAGGAGCTGGAAAGGGTGAGGACAGATTCCCCCTAGAGAACGTGCACTTCGTGCTGACACCTTTGCGCTGTGTTTGTTGCACCACGGTTTGTTACGGCGGCCACAGGAAATGCCTGCACTTTTGGTTCGGCATAGAGGACTTGTGGCCAATTTGTCCGGGGCTGTGTGTGTCCTGTGGCTGTGCACCCCGCATTCCACCTTGATTGCTAGCCCCGGGTGTGTTCAAGAGCACAGCAAATATTTGCAAGGCGTGGAGCCTGCCTGGGAGGGCCAGGCAGGGCCCAGAGACCTGGAACCCTTCAGATTCACTGGCCCCTGGAAATTTTCTGGGAATAATGCTTCTGGGACATTTGGAAACCCTTGGGGATTACCAGGGACCACCAGGGAATAGGGAGGGAAAGGATGGTTTTTCTGCTTCCTGCAAACTGGTCCTTTTCCAGAGTGTGGTTTGCGTGAAGGGCCAGCCCCGCTGCGGCAGCCCCAAGGGGTCCTGAAGGGCACTGATGGGGTGCGGGGTGCCTGCCACTCCTCCTTCAGTCAGCCGCAGCTCAGCTCCCAGCGCGGCGTCCAGGCTGCCTTCACGGCTCTCTGCTTCGTTTCCTGCCCTGCTTGCCTTCCCTTCTCCGTCCAAGCTGGCCCTGCGATCTCCAGCGCCTCAGCCCCTGGGCGGCAGCCAGCTCCACTTTCCTTGAATGACTGGCAAAAATAGCAGGGCCAGGCAGGAATCCTCATCAGACAGGGATCGGGCTATTTCCACAGTCCCCGAAATACTGAGTAATTTCCACAGATTACTTGTAAGTTACAACGGGAAAAAATGTTAACTTCACAGTGGAGAGTCCTACCTTAACTAGAAGTTAGCATCACTGATCATGAGTCAAATTGACTTGATGTGCTTCCTGCTATGATGGCACCTCCCTTTTGGGGTGTTCCTGCCCCCCCCAAACAGCAGACAAACTCAAGTTGAAGACTATTTTATAAATATAAATGTAGTATGCCTCAAAAGACAGAGGAAGAGTGAGGAAAGAGGCAAAAGTGACATAACCAAATGCAACACACAGATTAGAAGGAAGAACTAGCTGTAAATGTAGCCCGGGCCCAAGGGTGCAGGAGCACTGGCTCTGGGGCCCCAAACAGAGTGGGTTCGGCCTCTCCCGGCTGACAGAAACTAAAGACAGGGAGATGAGTGGTAGTGAAACAAGAAGGATTTATTTCAGCGAGGCGGACACCGGGAAGACAGCAGACTAACATCTCAAGACCGTCTCCGAAGTGCCGAAAATACTTCTAGGTTTCCTCAAGGAAAATGTGGGACGAAGGACGGAGGGCACCTGCAGGTGGGCAGTAAAGGTCAGGTCATCAGTGTCTTGGGGTCAGTCACAGGTGGGGTCTTCCTGGCTCAGGGCCGTCACTGCTTGAGGGGGTAGTTCCGGTTTCCATCAGGGGATGCTTTGCCTGCAGGCTCTTTTGCCGGAGTTCAGAGATAAGCTGGAAAGAAGAACTTAACCAATTACAAAGTACAGACTGAGGTCAAAAGGGAGGTGGTTGAAATTCTCTTTCAAAAAAGACATAATGGGACGATTCAAAAATGTGAACATGGACTGTATAGTACAAAAATTCGATAAATTTCCTTCACTGGATCATTGTATAAGAGAATGTCCTTGTTTTTAGGAGATAACTATGAAGTAAAAAGGAACATAAGGTACAATGTCCAGGGCGCCTGGGTGGCTCAGTCGGTTAAGCATCTGCCTTCGGCTCAGGTCATGATCCCAGGGGTCCTGGGATTGAGCCCCACTTCGGGCTCCCTGCTCAGCAGGGAGTCTGCTTCTCCCTCTCCCTCTGCCATTCCAACCCACTTGTGCTCTCTGTCTGGCTCTTTCTCTCTGTCAAATAAATGAATAGTCTTAAAAAAAAAGACACAATGTAATTTATTATCAAATGGTTTAAAAAACAATAACAATGATAATTATATATAGACAGATATCAAACAAATGTAGCAAATGTTAACAATGGGTGCATCAACAGTTGGACGCTTGGTAAACAATATATATACTGGAGTTAATTGTACTATTCTCACCAATTTTTTTCTGTTTAAAATTTTTCAAAATAAAGTTAAGAAAAAAACAACAGGGTTTTTTGTCTGTGAGTTACAGAGATGTAGAACAAAGTGAACTGATGATTCTTAAGGGAAACCCTGTCCCATCATTCAATTTAATCCATCTCAACAAACATTCTAAGGCCTCTTATGGGCCCAGAATAGTGCTGGGTGCTGCGGAGAATACGTAGCAGGTACAGCATGCCCCTTTCCTATCTGCTGAGGGTGAGGAAGGAGAACCAGACAAATACACAGAGAACAAGAATGCAAAGTAGAGCAGAAAGAGTTTCTTAAGAAAATTGTAAAGTGGAGCACAAGTCACAAGAGTCACAGAGATGAGACCCTTCCCAGTGGAACTGGCGTTTGCAGCGTGTTCGGAGGTTGGCTGAATTTTCACAGCAGAGCTGGGTTGAGGCCAGTGCAGGTGGAAGAGTGTGTACGAGCAAAGGATCAGACGTGGAGACCTGGGCACAGTGAGTGGTGAGCAAGTCTTCATTGTCTTTAATGCTTCTGTTGAGTACGTGTGGGAAAGGCGGCACAGTCGTCTTAGGCTCAGAGGCTAGGGCCTGAGGATTAAACTGACAAACAACAGGTTAACAGGAGAAGAGGTTTATTATTGCCCAGGCACACAGGAACCAACAAAGGAAGTAGATGGCTTCTTAAATGGCTGAAGTTAAAGGCTTATATTCTTCTTCTTTTTTTTTTTTAGTTTCAAGTTTTTATTTAAATTTTAGTTAACATATGGTGTAATAATAGTTGCAGGGGTAGAATTTAGTGATTCATGATTTACATACAACACCCAGTGCTCAACACAGTAAGTGCCCTCCTTAATACCCATC
The DNA here is from genome assembly GCF_004348235.1 of Phoca vitulina. Classification (NCBI taxonomy): domain Eukaryota; kingdom Metazoa; phylum Chordata; class Mammalia; order Carnivora; family Phocidae; genus Phoca; species Phoca vitulina. Next base: position 8,581,890 of record NW_022589748.1, on the reverse strand, counting down.
CCCCACTTAACCAATCCCCCCACCCACTTTCCCTCCAGCAACCCTCAGTTTGTTCTCTATAATTAAGAGTCTCTTATGGTATGCCTCCCTTTCCTTTTTTTTTAATTTATTTTTTATCTTTCCCCATGTTCATCTGTTTTGTTTCTTAAATTCCACATAGGAGTGAAATCATACGGTATTTGTCTTTCTCTAACTTATTTCACTTAGCATAATATACCCTAGTTCCATCCGTGTCATTGCAAATGGCAAGCTTTCATTCTTTTTGATGGCTGAGTAATATTCCTCTGTGTGTGTGTGTGTGTGTGTGTGTGTGTGTGTGTGTGTTACATCTTCTTTATCCATTCATCTGTAGATGGACATCTGGGTTCTTTCCATATTGTTGATAATACTGCTATAAACTTGGGGTGCATATAATCCCTTTGAATTTTTGTAGCCTTCGGATAAATACCTAGTAGTGCAATTGCTGGACTGTAGGGTAGCTCTAACTTTCTGAGGAACCTCCATACTGTTTTCCAGAGTGGTTGCACCAGTTTGCATTTCCCACCAACAGTGTAAGAGGGTTTCCCTTTCTCCACATCCTTGCAACACCTGTTGTTTCTTGTGTTGTTAATGTTAACCATTCTGACTGGTATGAGGTGGTATCTCCTCATGATTTTGGTTTGTATTTCCCTACTGATGAGCGACGCTGAGCATCTTTTCATGTGTCTGTTGGCCGTCTGTACATCTTTGGAAAAATGTCTTTTTGTGTCTTCTGCCCAATTCTTAACTGGATTATTTGTTTTTTGGGTTTGAGTTTGATGAGTTCTTTATAGATTTTGGACATTAAACCTTTATCAGATGTGTCATTTGCAAATATCTTCTCCCATTCCATAGGTTGAAAGGCTTATATTCTTATTTTCTTTTGTTGTTGTTGTTGTTTAATTTATTTATTTGACACAGAGAGATACAGCAAGAGAGGGAACACAAGCGGGGGGAGTGGGAGAGGGAGAAGCAGGCTTCCCGTGGAGCAGGGAGCCCGACGCGGGGCTCGATCCCAGGACCCTGGTATCGTGACCTGAACTGAAGGCAGACGCTTAACGACTGAGCCACCCAGGCGCCCCTGTTGTTGTTGTTTTGTTTTTTTAGAAGCCCTTGTGATGAGGGCCGATTTTGAATAGATCACAGCGAGGGAGCTGCTCCTGCTACATAGGAAACCCTACATAGGAAACCCCGACCCAGAAGCAGGTCGTCTATGAATGGTTTAGCACCAGGTTCCCCACAAATGTGCATGGTGCTGCGTGATGGGTGAGGGGGCAGCCCCTGAAAGGCTTATATGCTTTTTTTGTTTTAAGATTTTATTTATTTATTTGAGAGAGAGAGAGAGAGAGCGCGAGCGTACTTGAGCAGGGAGGAAGGGGAGGGGCAGAGGGAGAAGCCGACTTCCCCGCTGAGCAGGGAGCCCCATGTGGGGCTCGATCCTGGGATTCCGGGATCATGACCTGAGCCAAAGGCAGAGGCTTAACCAACTGCGCCACCCAGGTGCCCCGAAAGGCTTATATTCTTAACTTCATTGGGGAAAGGGGAGGATTTGGGTTTCTAGGGACAGCAAAGCGTGTTACGTTAAATATACGGGAAACTAATGGAAGATAAGGGTGATTGAGTAAGGTTTGTTATGCAGATTTAACTGATGATAAAGTGGTGAGTTCTCTCCAAGTTCTCTTTCTGGTAAGAGGGGGGAGCATCTTTACAAATAGAAATTTCCTTTGCAAAAGGAAAATTTATGCTTTGTTTCCTGCAGAAAGGAAGAGGACAAAGAACTGGTGTTTTCTGTTTCTTTGCTTTTTTTTTTTTATTTCAAGTTTTCTGTTTCTTAATTGCCTTCAACTCAAAATGATCCTTAAGCCACAGTGGTAGATTTTGAGGTGGCGTTTCCTGATCTCCTTCACATGTAATTGAATGCCAGGCTCCACATTAAAATATAAGCCCAATAAGGACCGTAGGGACCGATTTGTTCATTGCTGTGTCCTCAGCACCTAGTGCCTGGTGGAAGACATTAGTCAATGTGCTTGAATCCCCCAGATCCTGTGAGGAAGTAGCATATCCTTCCAAGAAGCTGATTGCCCTGGGAAAGGGACGGAGGAGGGTGGCAAGAAGCTGGTAGCCTCTGAGCCTCTTTAACCAGGGAAGGAAAACCAAAGCCACAGGTGAAAATGGCCCTCTTGAGTTGGGTCACAGGCCTGAGCAAGCCCTGTCCAAGAAGCAGGGTGCAGGACAAGTCACTAGCATCTGTGGGCACGGAGGGCTGTTCCCTGGAGCGCCTCCCACTGGGGTCCCTCCCTTCCCTGGAGCTTCTTTCCTTTGAAAGTCAGAGACTTGCCTAAGAGTAGAGTCAGACCCCTGTAGCTAGATCCAACATACACCCCAAAGCACTCAGCTTCTCTAGTGTAACCTAAGACCCTCACCCTGGACCTCTGACTCAGTGGTCTTCATATCTGGTAGGGGAGCAGAATTTATCCGGGAACTTTTTGAAAAATGAAGTGTAACAAACATACAGAAAAGTGCACACGTGGGGGTGCCTGGGTGGCTCAGTCGTTGAGTGTCTGACTTCGGCTCAGGTCATGATCCCAGGGTCCTGGGGTCGAGCCCTGCATCAGGCTCCCTGCTCAGCGGGAAGCCTGCTTCTCCCTCTCCCCCTGCTTGTGTTCCCTCTCTTGCGCTGTCTCTCTCTGTCAAATAAATAAAAAAATAAAATCTTAAAAAAAAAAAGAAAAAAGAAAAGTGCACACGTGAATAGAGTTTAATGAGTTTTCACGAAATCAACAAACCGGGTAATTTCCAGGTCAGGACACAGAATATCACCAACTAGCCTCTCTCTAGTCTCCCTTGTGCCACCTCCCAGTCACTACTCCAGTCGCTGTCCCCCCCCCCCCCCGGCCCCGTGGTCTGGGTGACCCTTCTCCCAGAGCTTCTGCTACATATAATCCATGAGAGGCTTGGTGTCTAGTTTACAAAGCTGCACAGGTGGTTTATATGCAGAGATAGGTTTGAAAACCACTCCTGGAAGTCACACAATCTTTTTTGTTGTAAGTGCAGCTAGAGGATGCTTTGCTCCCAGTCTTGAGCTCAGCACCCGTAGCTGTCTGGCTCGGTTTATTGGCAGCAGGGGACACTTCCTGCATCTAGGGTCTGCAGAGCATGGGGGTGGGAGCTCCTGGGCTCAGGAAGCCCAACTGGTTGGTTCCAGCCTGGGCATGTGGCCCTCGCTCCCTGGCAGGGGTTCCGTGAAGAGGTATTTTTGGAAGGTGCAGGAATTCTGCAGCCATTTGGAAAATGCCTGCTCATAGGCTAGGCTGGATTTTCATTTTAAAATGATGATGTGGCTGAGGGGCCTGACCTGGCCAGTTTTCCTGGATCTAGGGGTGGGGAAAGTGCAGAGGCATGCTCTTTTCTTTTCCTTTTCTTTAAATTGTATCACCATTTTCTTTCTGTCTCAAATCCCTCTATCCCACAAGCTTCAAGAGCATTGTGAGGTGTCGCCCGCCGCTCATTGGCCCTTTGATGCTATTTGCAGGTAAGTGTTTCATTTTGTCCTAAGTCAGCCAGGACTTGGGGGTCACTTTAGGTTGGGCAAAAGTTTAATTTAACCCTCAATTCCCCAACAAGGATCTTTGCCTCTGGAGCCCTCACCCTGTCTCTCTGCCCTCCCAGGCAGGACCCTGAGTGCCTTTCTTTTCTCTTCCCCATGTCCCTCTCTGCTTTGCCTTGGTGGCCTTTATTGACAGCTGCAGCTTTTGCCATTTTTCTCTCTTTTCTTCACTCATCCATTCATTTAATGCGTGCTAGGCCTTGTGCTGGGGGCAGGACGGAGTGCTGGGCAGACACAACCACCTTCTGTCATCACCATTCCTGCCCTTACTCTTGAGACCTGCCTTTGTCCCCACTTCTCCACTTCCCACACTTCTCCCACAGCCATGTGTGTGCTCTCTGAAAGATCTCTGCTCCTTCACTTGCACTGCAAAGGTAGCCTGTCTTCTCCATTTTCTATTTCCAAGCCCCTTGCTCCTGACTCTCATTTCCAGCTCCCTTGGGCTGGGACAGAGAATAAAAAAGTAGGACCTGGCCTGATTCTCTTCGCCATTTCTGAGGGCCTCTCCCCACTCTCACCTCTGCCACCATCCTCAGTCCATGCCAGATTCTGGAATGGCAATGCCATGAAGGGAGATCTGCTGCACCAAAAACCAAATCAAAGCCAACATACCCATAAAGTAAAAGTGATGGAGGGCCGTGCTGCCTCTTTAGTTCTCCTCTAAGCCTGAACGTTCCTAGGTGTATTGACCAGACTTTCCTTCCAGGAGGTGAGATACTATGGTCCTCACTCACCCTGGGCCAGGCCTTCCTGGGAGATGAATCCCCAGGTGGGAGCTGTGCGAGGCTGGCCTTAGGGGGCAGTGGCTTCCAGGCTGCCCCTGGGGTGTCAGCAGCCACTTGTCCACGTCCTCTCTTTTCTTGGGCTCGTGGGGGCTGCCTAGGCTGTTTGGAAGAAACAAGCTCTGAGTCCTTTGAATTGCCTCTTGATTGCTCAGGGGATGAAGCTGTTTGTGCCCTCAGGTGAGGTTATCTGAGCCTGAGCAGATCACCTGGAAGAGGTAAGGCTGAGGAGGTAAAATTCATACAGCATGTTCACACTATGTATAATATGTGGCTTATTAAATTACACAAAGCCACGTACACGTCATGTGAACCAGAGGTTCATATAGGCTTGAATGGTGGGTTTTGCAGAAGAGAGGTTTTTTTTTTTAAATTCTGAATTTATTTTTTTATTTTTTTTACTTTTTTTTAAAGATTTTATTTATTTGAGAGACAGATAGTGACAGAGATAGCGAAAGAGAGCACAAGCGGGGAGGAGAGGGAGAAGCAGGCTTCCCAGTGAGCAGGGAGCCCGACGCGGGGCTCCATCCGAGGACCCTGAGATCATGACCCGAGCCGAAGGCAGATGCTTAACCAACTGAGCCACCCAGGAGCCCCCTGAATTTATTTTAAATAGGTAAGCCAAGTACATGACACAAACTTCCAAAAAGTGCCTGAGTATATAGATATAGTGAAAAATAAGTCTCTTTCCCACTCCTGTCCCCAAGCTCTTCAGTTTTCCATCCAGAAACAACCACTGCTACAGTTTACTGTGCATCCTTCCAGAGATCATTTCTGAAAATTACAAGCATGTGTGTGTGGGGGTGGGTGGGGGTGTGTCCTTAAAAAAATGCAAATGGACATATTATATACACTGTTTTTAACTTTGTTCTTTTCACTTAAGAGTATATTTTGGAGTCTTTTTTCTTAACATACACTGTGTGGAATCTGGCAGGGAGGAGTGCCCACCTCCCTGCCAGATTCCACGGAAGCGATTTGTGTCCTCTATTCTTCCTGGATCCCCCACATCTGGAATTTGTTCTCATAGTTTACTAGGTGAGATACAAGCACCAGCCCCTCACCTGCCTACTCAGTTGTTGTTTTTTCAGGTCTTGTAGTTGGGTGAAGTATTTTTGGGGCAGTAAGAAGGGCATCTCAGTTGCAATTCTGTTTTGTGGAGGAGAGGGGCAGGCAGGTGGCTTCAGGTCATGGTGAGCACTTTTCCTGAAGGGGTCTGGAATGCAGGAAGTGGAATGGGACATAGCCCTTAACGTTAAAAGACTGGTTAAATGACTTTGGGGGCAGCCCTCGGGTCTTTCTATAATTACTTTGTGGAGCCATCTCCTTCCTTCCCTTTCTCTTGCTCTAGGCCTGCTGATCTTGCTCATTTTCTTTTGATGAGCTTTGTAATCCTAGTGGTCCATTTCTTCTGCCCCAAAGCAGCTTGGGTCAGATCAAATCATCTTCTTCATTTGATTTAGATGTTCTAAAGAAAAATATCATGGTGGGTATTTGTTTAAATTTCCTCAGATCAAATTGCTTACAAGATTTTGCTAACTGAATAGAGAAAAACAAAGTTAGATGTACTGATCCCTTGTTCTTAGGCAGCAGAGCCAGGGGCTTTCAGAGGTTTGTGATCTCATTTTAATTTTTGAAAAAGTAACAGCTTTGGGGCACCTGGCTGGCTCAGTTGGTGGAGCATGCAACTCTGGATCTAGGGGTTGTGAGTTCGAGCCCCATGCTGAGTGTAGAGATTACTTAAAAATAAAATCTTAAAAAAAAGTAACAGCTTTACTGAGATATAATTCACATGCCATACAAGTCCTCTATTTAAAGTACACAATCCAATGGTTTTTAATATATGCACAAAATTGTGTAACCGTCACACAATCGATTTTAGGACATTTTCATCAATCACCCCTAAAGGAAACCCCATACCCATTAGCCGTCACTTCCCGTTTTCTCCAATCCCCTCAGCCTGAGGCACTTACTAATCTACTTGCTATCTCTATGGATTTGCCTATTTCGAACATTTTATATAAACGGACTTATACCATATGGGGTCTTTTGTGACTATTTTCTTTCACAGTGTAATATTTTCAATATTATAATCCACATTGTAGCATGTATCAGAACTTCATTCCTTTTTTATGGCTAATATTTCATCCTATGGATATACCAAATTTTGTTTATTAATCAGTTGATGGACATCTGGGTTGTTTTCACTTTATTGGCTATTATGAATAATGTTGCTGTGAGCATTCAGGTACAAGTTTTTGTGTGGACCTCACTTGAACACTACAGCAACTCTCTAAGATACATATTTTACAGATCTCATTCTGTAGCTAACAAAACATTCCAATGTGGTTGACAGGAATTTTGAATATCTTTATTAGATTCCTGAACCCATGCTTTTTGCAAGCTCTCTTTTGTCCGTCAAGAAGAGGAGGTAAAGCAATCAAAGCATTTATTTGAAGGAGACATGGAGTCCACTGAAATTCAAAGTGTGCTCTGAATTTTAAGGATGCAGAAGATCAGGCAAGAGCCACAAGGTTACATAATTCGTTTTAAAATAATTATGATTGCTGCTAGCTGAGTTTAAACTTACTATCTAATACATGACTGACCAGCTGTCAGGTGTTAACATCTTCCATTTCACTGCAAAGTAGAAGGTTAAGTGGAGGAGATGGTGGAGTTGAAACTAACAAGCTGCAATTGACGGAGTCGAAAGTTTGAGGTGTTCCCAGAATTGAACTAGGCCCTACTTCCCCAATGTGCTCTCGACTCTAGAGTGACTCTGTGACAATGCTCACTTCATTTTGAATCTCCTTTCACAGTTCACAGAACTGATAATTGCTTTGACAGAACCTGGTGTGGATATGTCAGTAGGAAGGAATCATAAACATCAACTGTTAATTTTCAGTTGGGAAATTTCAGCCCTCTCCCCAATGTCTCTCTTCCCTTCGCCTTTTCTCCAATCCCAGATTTCACTTCTCTCAAGTATCAGTTCCCCGCCCCTATGGTTGGGATAGAATATCCTATCACTCACTCACACTTTTTTTTTTAAGATTTTAAAAATTTATTTGTCAGAGAGAGAGAGCACAAGCAGGGGGAGCAGCAGGCAGAGGCAGAGGGAGAAGCAGGCTCCCCGCGGTGCAGGGAGCCCGACGCGGGACTCGATCCCAAGATCCTGGGATCATGACCCGAGCCCAAGGCAGGCGCTCAACCGACTGAGGCACCCAGGCGCCCTTCGCTCACACTTCTGTGTGGAATGCAATATTGTGTGAATTTGCTGTGTGTTCTTGAGTTCTCGCCAATGAGACGAAAGCTCCTCCGCCAGCAGGGACCACAGAGGTGGTACTCGAAGCAGCGGACATGCAGAAAGAGGACTTCTTGGAAAAAGCTCCTTTTCCTGTAGCGTGCCAGGCTTTCACGGATGAAGGCCGCTCACGTAGGGGTTGGGCCGGCGTGGACCGCACACCATCCCGGTTCCCCCCCCCCAAGCTAGGTCAAACGCGCCGTCGCTAGGGCAACGACCAGTCCAGGCAGGTGGCAGCTCCGGAGCCCTAGTGGGGAGCGCGGGGACGCAGGGACCCCCACCCGGCCGCGACGTCAGACCCATCCCGCCCTTTAACGCCTGCTGGACCCGGTGCTACTCCGAATGCCGCCTCCCGCGAGCTGTAGCTAGGAAAACCACCAATCAGAGGAGCCGACACATCGCCCGGGCCGGGCGTGCAGCAACCAATCGCTGCATACGTGTGATCCCGGGCCCGCCTGCGAGGCTGGCGGCTGGCGCTGAGGCGGCGACGGCGGGAGTCGCTGCTGAGGCAGCCGCGGGCGCGGGTCGCGTCGGCGCTGCTCTGCGGGGCGGGCTGGCTGCAGCTGGCGCCTGGCGGTGAGGGCGGGCTCCCGGGGCAGGCGGAATGGCCCCCACCTAGGGCAGTGGGAGAGGCGGCTGAGCGCAGGATGCTGGGGAGGCGGCGCGGCGGCTCCTCACTCATCCCAGGTAAGGGGGACGCCGCGCTCGCTGTGGCTTGGCTCGGAGCGCCGCCCCGGCCCCGCCGCCTTCCAGTCGCCGCCCACCTGGCTCCGGGCCCCGGCCGGCCCTGTCCTGGCATCCCTTGGCCCAGCGTCCCCTCCTGCCCCCACATCTCCCCATCTGCCCCGGGCCAGTTGTCCAGCCCCGCCCCCCTAGCGCGGCGCCCCTCGCCCTGGCGGGCCGGCTGCTGCACCCACGCCCGCTCCCCTTCCCCCAGCGCCTGCGTTTCCCGGTCTCCGCTGCGCGGTCACCCCGCTAGCCCCCGCCGTGGTCGGCCCCCCGCCCCCTCCTCTCTCATCTTCGCTCCCTTCCCTCTCCTCTCCGTCCCCTCTCCTTTCGCGGCGCTGGCACCGTTTCCCAGCCTCTGCAGTCCTTCGGGGCGCCTTCCGTGGATGAACCCCCCCCGCCCCCCGCAGTCCATCCCGTCGGGATCAGATCAGACTTTTGCCCTCACTTAAACCTGGGCTTCTCTTCCGCAGAATCACCCTCATCCCTGCCTTTTAATGCCATATCCTCCGTACCTTTCAGTCGTCCCCCCCAACCCCCATGTCCCTTGGGTTTTGCCCTTTTGCTCCCAGATGCCTTCCTCTACCAGCTCACCTCGTCTCCCCTCACTTTCATCAACCACTTCTTTTCCTTTACACTTAAACCTTCAGACACTCTGATACTCTCCTGAATACCAGATCTATAGTTTTAACATCATAATTCGTCTTTCAGTGAGCTGCACGGTTAACATGTAAAGCGCCTTGCTCAGAACCTCGCACACAGTAGGCCTGCCACACAGTGGGTGCTTATGCGTGTTAGTCTCTTCCTCCTTCCAGGTGGTGGTAGCAAGAGGTCCAGTATCCAGAGGGGTTGGATCCACTGTTGGAAGAGTGGTATGGAAGATGGCAGAACAAATTATTGAACTCCCAAGTGTGAGAAAGAGATTAAATTGTCAGTTTTTACTCACTGCATTTATTCAGAAGAAAAAAAGTGAATTTTGCTATTTTTGTGTCAAATATTGTTTTATGTTAATTGGCTTTGTAAAGGATTCTTAGGGAACTTCACAATGTAATTATTCCCTTATCACCCCCCCCTTCAAACTAATAACATTGTATGTAAGAAATGTTTTACTTGTTTATCTCTCAGCTGGATAGTACAATTCTGCAGTGAATTTTCATCCTTTAAGAGCCTAGGGGAGGGGCGCCTGGGTGGCTCAGTCGTTAAGCGTCTGCCTTCAGCTCAGGTCATGATCCCAGGGTCCTGGGATCGACCCCCACATCGGGCTCCCTGCTCGGCGGGAAGCCTGCTTCTCCCTCTCCCACTCCCCCTGCTTGTGTTCCCTCTCTTGCTGTCTCTGTCAAATAAATAAATAAAAAAAAAAAAAAAAAAAAAAGAGCCTAGGGGAATCGGGTTTAGAATTCTTGGAATCAGATGCTAGAGGGATCAAAAATGCTTAGGAGTGAAAGTTCTAACAAGTTCTGTAAGAGTGAGAGAGTAATTATCTCTCCCTTTCCCCAACACTCTTTCTGGCAATCAGAGGAAGTAGCTACATATTTTTTAAAGTGAAATAAGTTTGACTTTTCAAAATTATAAAAACAATGTTACTGGCCTCAGCCCATTCTTGCCACATTTGCTTTAATGGTCTACAAGCCAGGATGAATCTAAACAGTTGCTTTTTCTTCTCCTAGGATCTCCAGAGCAGACTGGAGAAAATCATGTAAGTGAGCTGCTGGTGCTGTTCTAGACTTCTGGATTCTGACTTTACTCATACTGGCTGGAGATCCTTTGATTTACCCCATAGGATATTCTTATGTACTAAAACCTGAATGGCTTTTTATAGATTTTTACCGTTCTCCTCTCTTTGTCCTACTCTTGATATTTCTTCATTGCTTATTTTGCAATAAGCAGAAAATTCACAGAAGAAATTGGTGGACTTTAGCCCTGAACTAGTAAGGGTCTATCATTTTTCTGTGTGTCTATGCCTGTCTGATTTCTGATCTCCTTTCCTTTTACCAGAGGAAAAAAGGCCCTCCTTTCTAAGGCTAACATCTTTGATCTCCTCTATATTCTCATTTTTTTCTCCTCCTGCGTGTATGGTCAGGTTTATACCTTCCAGAACAAAAACAAAAAACCTTCTCTTGATGCTTCCCTCTTTTTTCATTTTCTCTGATTAGTGTGGTCTTCCTTAGAGTTTCAGTTTTTGCTCTTTTCTCTGTTCTCTAATTTCCTTGTGTGATTACACTTCTATCATGGCTTCGAATAGCACCTGTATACTTACGGTTTTCAAAGATGTGTATTCAGTCCCCATTTTTCTTGAGTTTCACGTGTTCTTTATTTTCATCTATCTTGTGGATAACTAAACTTGGATACTGAGTACTCCAAACTTGGTTATCTTTTTCTTTCCCTTCCCTCTACTCACATAGCCCCCTCAAGCACATATAAATACTCCGTTTCCTATTTTAGGCCTTCACCCTAGAAACCTTAGAATCCTCTTCTCTCCTCACAGTCAGTCTGTCTTTGCTCATATTGTCTACCTGAAATCTTTTTCTTTCTCTCCTCACTGCCAGGAGATTGGTTGAGGCCTGGGTTTATGTTTTTCCCAGAGATGGTCATTTCCAATCCAAGCACTACTTCATTCATTCATTCATTTACGCAGGCACTACTTTAAAACCACCTGGGGAGCTTTTAAAGGTTAAGGATGAGGGGATGAAGGCTTTCACAGAGATTCTGATTCCGTTGGTTTGGTGTGGGGCCAGACCTTGTCATTTAAAAAATGCTTCCCTGGGCACCTGGGTGGCTCATTCGGTTAAGTGTCTGCCTTCAGCTCAGGTCATGATCTCGGGGGTCCTGGGATCGAGCTCCACATTAGGCTCCTGCTCAGTGGGGAGTCTCCTCCTTTCCACCCCCTCTGCTTGTGCTCTCTCAAATAAATAAAATCTTAAAAAAAAAAAAATTAAAAACATGCTTCCCATGTGACGGTAATATGCAGCTAGGACTGAGAACTGAACTGAGAGCTTGAGGAGGAACTGATAGAACCCTGAGGAATTACAGTATTTAACTCATCAGTTAAAAATTAGGATAAATGTCATTTTTGTTGGCACGGTTAGTTGCTTACTTTCTTGGCACTTGGTATATGTACCTGTTAAAGTACATACCATTTTATTTAAATTATTTCTCGTGGGCCCATTCTTGTCACGACTAGGAATTCCTTGAGGTCTAGGACCGTGCCAGCTGTTTCTTCTGCACAACTCACGACCCTTCTGACAGCAAATATGTGGGCTTTCCCCCTACAGTTCTCCAACTGTCCAGACACCTATTGGGTGTCCTACAATTTAACCCAGTCATGACAACTACCTACCTGGAGTTAGAGCAGACCACACAGATGAACTTAGCCCCCACCCACCTCCTCCATACCCCACTGCTATGCTAGTTGCAAGTCCCAGGTTGTGATGTGTACTTTTGACCAACTGGCTATAAATTGGGGCTTCCCACAACCCCCTCCTCAGGTCAATAATTTGCTGTAATGACTCACAGAACTCCGGAAAGCTCTTTACTTAACCATTACCTGCTTATTATAAAGGATATAACTCAGGAACAGCAAATGGAAGAGATGCCTAGGGCAAAATATGTGGGAAGGGGCATGGAGCCTCCATGAGCTTTCCCTGGGGGCACCATCCTCCCGGCACCTCCATGTGTTCACCAACCCAGAAGCTCTCTGAATCCCTTCAGTTAGGATTTTTATGGAGGCTTCATTATGTAGGCGTAATCATTGGTTGTTGGTGATAAACTCGATCTGCAACCCTTTTACCCCATCCTGAAGTCAGGGGTTGGTTCTTCTGGCAACCAGCCCCCATCCTCCAAGATATGGTTGAAAGGGGCTTATTATGAGTAACAAAAGATGCTCCTCTCACCCCATCAAGAAATTCCAAGGGTTTTAGGAGCTCTGTGTCAGGAGCCAGGGATGAAGACCTAATTTATATTCTGTAATAATTCTTATATCACAGTATTGTAATACCTTATTTATCTCTTTGTCACTGCCTTGTACAGTACTTAGTATATTTTTAAAACTTGATAAAAATTAGCTGAATGGATCAGTTGGTAAATAATGTAAAACAGATCTTGAATTCACGGTTTTGCAAGATGACCATCTGTTTCTTTCTTGACTGATTAACAGGTCACTAGTCATACTTGCATGGTCATTCTTGTTTAAAAACACACACTTGTAATAAATTAGAGTGGATTAAGATAAGTATTTGCTCTTATGATTTGGCTTTTAACCTGGCTAAGCTAGTACATGATTATAGAGGTTCATTCAGGCTTCCTCTTTAGTAGATACTATTTAAAATAGACTTTATGGATGGTTGAGACATATATATCTTCCATCTTTTTTAAACAAATAGCTCTGATTTTAGGCTTACAAGCTTCGGAATTTTCAAGTAGAACAAAAACTGTAAAATTGATAAAAGATCTTGAACAGTGGAAGAACTATTTCTTTTTAAGAGAATTAAGAAAGTAGGGAATATGCATTAAGCTATCTACATACATGAATCTCATTGGCATTGGTATTGGTGAGGGGGGAATCTGTAATTCCCAAATATTTAATTACTGTTAGAAGAAAAACCTCATATAATGGTACCGTATATTTTGTAGTAAGTTAGAACTAAGATATAAACTATAGAGTTGTCTTCTTTTGTTCTTTAGTTTTAAGATTTTTGTCAGCTGTTTCTCTTTATAGAATTTGTGGTTGACGGTTCCTTACTTTTAGCATTTGAAAATGGTGTGCTACCTTCTTCAGACCTCCATGATTTTAGGTGAGGAATCCTCTGTCATTGGAATTTATGTTTCCCTATAGGTGATGTATCCTTTCTCCTTGGCTGCTTTATTTTGTTTTATTTTATTTATTGATTTTTTAAAAGATTTTATTTATTTGTCAGAGAGAGAGAGAGCACAAGCAGGGGGAGCGGCAGGCAGAGGGAAAGGCAGGCTCCCCGCTGAGCCAAGGGGCCCAATGCGGGACTCTATCCCAGGACCCTGGGTTCATGACCTGAGCCAAAGGCAGACGCTTAACCAACTGAACCACCCAGGCATCCCTCTCCCTGGCTGCTTTAAAGGCTTTTTCTTTGTCCTTAGTTTTCAGAAGTTTAATTATGATATGTCTTGGCATGAATTTGTTTGGGCTTGTCCTATTTGGAGTTCTTAGCTTTTTCTTTTTTAATTAATATTTTTTTAAGTAGGCTCCATGCCCAATGTGGGGCTTGAACTCACAACCCTGAGATCAAGAGTTCCATGCTCTACTGAGTGAGTCAGCCAGGCGCCCCTCTATTAGCTTTTTGAACTGTAAGTTTATGTCTTTTGCCATTTTGGATGTTTCAACGATTTTTAGTATAAATTTTCCTTTTTTTTTCTTTCCTTTTTGTTTTAGAATAATTTTTCGGCCGCTCTCTTTCCTTTCTTTCTGTGACTGTGAGAATACAACTCTTAGATCTTTTGTTACTGTCCTACAGTGCATGAGACATTTTTTTCTTCTTTTGTTTAGATTGGGTAATTCCTGTTGTTCTACTTCCAGTTTCAACTTCACTTGTTTTTCTCTTGTATTCAATCTGTGATTGAGCCCATCTATTGACTTTTTTTTTTTAAGATTTTATTTATTTATTTGACAGAGAGAGAGAGAGAGAGCACAAGCAGGGGGAGCCGCTGGTAGGCAGAGGGAGGAAGCAGGCTCCCCAAGGAGCAAGGAGCCCAACACGGGGCTTGAAGGCAGTTGCTTAACCAGCTGAGCCACCCAGGCACCCCATCTATTGACTTTTTGTTTGGGTTATTTTTCAGTTCTGTAATTTCCATTTGATTCTCTTCTGTATCTGTTATTTCTGGTAAACTTTATTTTGTTGTTTGTTTCAGTAGTAGATCATTGCTCATTAAAGCATGATGGCTACTTTAAAATCCGTGTCAGGTAATTCTGACATTTGATTCATGTGTGGTATTAGTATATGTTAATTGTCTTTTTTATTCAAGTTGTATTTTCCTGATTCTTGGTATGATTATTGACTTTTGATTATATCTTGGACATTTTTGATATTTTGTTTGAGACTGTGAATCCTATTTTTTTTTTTTTAAAGATTTTATTTATTTATTTGACAGAGAGAGACACGGCGAGAGGCGGAGCACAAGCAGGGGGAGTGGGAGAGGGAGAAGCAGGCTCCCCGCTGAACAGAGAGCCCGATGTGGGGCTCGATCCCAGGACCCTGGGATCATGACCTGAGCCGAAGGCAGACGCTTAACGACTGAGCCACCCAGGCGCCCCGAGACTGTGAATCCTATTTAAATCTTTGGTTTTAGTAAGCAGTCACCCCAAGAGGTTTAGTGCATAGGTCCCAGCCTACTTTTTTTTTTTTTTGGTAGCAGCTTTATTGAGTTATGTCACATACCATACATTTGCCCATTTTAGGTATGAAATTTTGTAGTGTATTTACAGAGTTGTGCATTCATTACTACAGTCAATTTTAGAACATTTTCATTACCCCACAAAGAAACTGCATACTCCTTACCTGTTACTCCCAACTGTCCCACTCCATCTCTAGGCAACTACTGATCTATTTTCTGTCTCTGTAGATTTGCCTGTTCTAGACATTTCATGTAAATGTAAAAATACAATATATACTCTTTTGTTACTGGTTTCTTTCACTTAGCATAATGTTCTTTTCAATGTTCTTCCATGTGCTGGTTTCTTTGTATCGCTGAATAATATTCTGTTTTATAGACATAATGCTTTTTACTCGTCCATTAATCAGTTGATGAGTGTTTAGATTGTTTCCACTTTTTGGATATTATGAATAATGCTGCTATGAACATTTGAGTTCAAGTTTTTGTGTGGACATGAATTGCTGGTCATATGGTAATTCTAGAACCCTAAGTCCAACATTTTGAGGAATTGCCAGATTGTTTTCCGAAGTGGCTGCCCCATTTCATATTTCTGCCAGCAGTGTATGAAGGTTCCAATTTCTTAGCTTCCTCGCTAACACTTGTTATTATCTGACTCTTTGATTCTAGCCATCCTAATGGGATGAAGTAATATTTTGTGGTTTTGATTGCATTTCCCTGATGGGTAATGATGTTGAGCATCTTTTCATGTACTTTTTGGCTATTTGTATATATTTGGGGAAATCTCTATTCCTTTGACCATTTTAAAATTAAGTAGTCTTTTTATTGTTATGTCTTTATATATTCTAGATACTTAATCAACTATATAATTTGCAAATACAGATGTCCCGTTCTGTCAGTGTCATTTCACTTTCTTGATGGTGTCCTTTCAAGCACAGAGGTTTTTAATTTTGTGAACTTCAATTTATTTATGTTTTCTTTTCTTGCTTATGCTTTAGATTTCTTTTGTTGTTGTTGTTTTAAGTAGGCTCCATGCCTAACATGGGGCTTGAAGTCACAACCCCAAGATCAAGAGTCACATGTTCCAGCAGCTGAGCCAGTCAGGCACCCCCTTTAGACTTCATATTTAAGAAACCATTGCCTGGAAGAACCATGAGAGACGATGGACTCTGAGAAACAAACTGAGGGTTCTAGAGGGGAGGGGGGTGGGAGGATGGGTTAGCCTGGTGATGGGTATTGAGGAGGGCACGTTCTGCATGGAGCACTGGGTGTTATGCACAAACAATGAATCATGGAACACTACATCTAAAACTAATGATGTAATGTATGGGGATTAACATAACAATAAAAAAATTAAAAAAAAAACTAAAAAAAAAAAAAAAAGAAACCATTGCCTGATTCAGGGTCATGAAGACTTAATCTTATGTTTTCTTCCAAGAGCATTAGAGTTTCAGCTCTTACATTTAGGTGTTTGATCTTTTTTGTGAATTTTGTATATAGTGTAAGATAGGGGTCTAACTTCATGTTTTTGCTTTAGATGTTCAGTTATCTTAGCACCATGTGTTGAAAAAACTATTCTTTCCTCCTCTGAATTACCTTGGCACCTTTCTCCAGTTGGAATTTTGGCAGGGATTGCATTGACCCTGTAGATCAAGTTGAGGAATATTGCTATCTTAACGGTATTAGTCTTCCAGTCCATGAACATGAAATGTCTTTTCATTTGTTTAGATCTCTTTCTTTAAGATTTTATTTATTTGAGAGCGAGAGAGAGCATGAGTGCAAGCACATGAGTGGGGAGAGAGGCAAAGGGAGAAGGAGAAGCAGAGTCCCCGCTGAGTAGGGAGCCCCATGTGGGGCTTGATCCCAACACCTTGAGACCATGACCTGAGCCAAAGGCAGGCGCTTAACCAACTGAGCCACCCAGGCACCCCCATTTATTTAGATCTTAAATTTCTTTCAGTAACGTCTTCTAGTTTTCCATGTACAAGTCTTGCATTATTTTTGGTAAAATTTGTTTTTTAATATTTTATTCTTTTGATGCTATTATAAATGGAATTGTCTTCTTAATTCCATTTTTGGATCATTATTGTTAATATGTAGAAATACAGTTGAATTCTGTATATTAGTCCTGTATCTTACAAACATCCCTAACTCATTCAGCAGTTCTGATAGTTATTTTAATGAGTTATTAGGAATTTATAGATACATGATATATCATCTTTGGTAAGAGATAGTTTCACTTTTTCCTTCCAATGTGGATACCTTTTAATTTTTGGCTAGAAATTGTGTTGGCTAGAACCTCCTATGCAATATTGAATAGAAATGGTGAGAGAAGACATCCAGTCTTGTGGGGTAATCATTAAGTGTGAAGTTAGCTGTGAGTTTTCTTAGATGTCCTTTTTCATGTTGTTGATGTTCTCCTCTATTTCTGACTTATTCTTTGTGATTATCATGAACAAGTGTTGGATTTTGTTAAGTGCTTTTTCAGTTTCTATTGAGATGATTGTGTGCTTTTTGTCATTTATTAATATGGTGTATGACATTAGTTGATTTTCATATGTTGAAACAATCTTACATGGTTGGGACAATCCACCCTTGCTCATGGTTTATGTATGGTCATCCTTTATGTATGTTTCTGGATTTGATTTGCTGACATTTACTCAGGATTTTTGCATTTATATAAATAAATATATGTTTGTAGTTTTCTTGCAGTGTCTTTGGTTTTGGAATCAGGGAAAACTGGCCTCATAGAATAAATTGGGAAGTGTTCCCATCTCTTCTATACTTTGGAAGAGTTTGTTAAGGATTGGTGTTCATTCTTAAGGTTTGGTAGAATCCACTAGTGAAGCCATTTGATATTAGACTTTTCTTTACTTGTTATGGCTTTATTCAGAGCATTTCTTTGTGAATTGATTTTAGTACTTTGTGTCTTCTAGGACTTTGTCCACTTCATCTAGTTATATAATTTATTTGATTACAGTTGTTTATGGTATTCCCTATAATTCTTTATAATAATTTTTATTTATGTAAGGTTGGTAGTAATTACTGATTTTAGTAATTTGAGTGTTCTCTTTTTTTTCTTGTTAAATCTAAGATTGTTAATTCTGTTGATCTTTTCAAAGAACCAGCTTTTTATTTTGTTGATTTTCTTTACTCTTTTTTCTCTATTGTATTTATTTCACTGTAGTCTAATTAATTCCTTCTGTCTACTGGCGTTGGGTTTAGTTTACTCTTCTTTTTCTGTTTTTTTAAAAAAGATTTATTTATTTGAGAGAGAGCACATGTGTGTGCAAGCAGGGGGAGGGGCAGAAGGAGAGGGAGAGACTCTCAAGGAGACTCCCTATTGAATGTGGAGCCTGATGTGTGGCTTGATCTCACAACCCTGAGTTCATGACCTGAGCTGTAATCAAGAGTCTGACACTTAACTGACTGAGCCACCAAAGTGCCCCTTTTTTCTGGTTTCTTAAGGTGAATGGTTAGGTTGTTGATTTGAGGTCTTTTTAACTTTTAAAGTTTTAAATTTTTTAAGATTTTATTTTTTAAGTTTACATATAATTGACATATAACATTGTGTAAATTTAAGGTGTACAACAGGTTGATTTGAGATTTTCTTTTTTATAGGTATTTACACTATAAATTTCCCTTATGGCATAGCTCTTGCTGCTTTTGCTACATCGCTTAAGTTTTGTGTTTTTATCTCAAAGTGTTGCTTAACTTCCCTTGGTATTTCTTCTGTGGCTTATTGGTTATTTAGGAGAATGTTCTATAAATTTTCACATACTTGCAAATTTCTCAAATATTTTACCTGATATTTTCTAATTTTATTCTATTTTGGTTGGAGAATGTACTTTGTATGATTTCAGTCCTTTACATTTATTGAGATTTGTTTATGGCCTAGGGAATGTTCTATGTGCATGTGAAAATGATGTGAAGCCTAGACTGTTTTATAGATGTTTGCTAAGTCTAGTTGGCTTGTAGTATTGTTCAAGTCTCTTTCCTTGATGATGTTTTGTCTGGTTGCTTTATCTGATATCAAAAATAGAGTAATAAATTCTCCAAATATTGTTGTAGAATTATCTCTTTCTCCCTTCAGCTGTCATTTTTTGCCTCTTGTGTTTAGAAGTTCTGTTGTTAGGTGCATATGTATTTATAATTTCTATATCTTCTTGATGGATTTCAGTTTTTATAATTATATAGTGCCCTTTGTCTCTAGTAACAATTTTTATCTTAAAGTGCATTGTATACAATGTTAGTATAGCTACTGCAGAGTCTTTTCATTATGGTGTGTGGTGTATCTTTTCCTCTTCTTTTGCTTTCAGCCCATTTGGTCATTGAATCTAAAGTATATCCTGTAGGAAACATATATTTGGGTGATTTTTAAAGAAGTTTTTATTCAAATTCAACTTAGTTAATATACAGTGTAATATTAGTTTCAGGTGTACAATATAGTGATTCAACACTTCCATGCAACACCCGGTGCTCATCACAGCAAGTGCACTCCTTTTTTTTTTTTTTTTTTTTAAAGATTTTTTTTTTTTTTTAAATTTATTTATTTGAGAGAGAGAGAATGAGAGAGAGCAAGCACATGAGAGGGGGGAGGGTCAGAGGGAGAAGCAGACTCCCTGCCGAGCAGGGAGCCCGATGCGGGACTCGATCCAGGGACTCCAGGATCATGACCTGAGCCGAAGGCAGTCGCTTAACCAACTGAGCCACCCAGGCGCCCACAGCAAGTGCACTCCTTAATCCTCATCACGTATTCAACCCATCCCTGCACCCACCTCCCCTCTGGTAACCATCAGTTTGTTTTCTGTAGTTAAGAGTCTCTTTCTTGGTTTGTCTCCCTCTCTCTTTTTTTCTCTTTGCTCGTTTGTTTTGTTTCTTAAATTCCACATATGCATGCAATCATATGGTATTTGTCTTTCTCTGACTGACTTACTTCACTTGACATAATACTCTCTTGGTCCATCCACATCATTGCAAATGGAAGATTTCATTCTTTTTGATGGCTGAGTGATATTCCATTATGTGTATTATCTTATACACACACACACACACACACACACCACATCTTCCTTATCTGTTCATCAGTCGATGGACACTTGGGCTGTTTTCATAATTTGGCTATTGTAAATAATGCTGCTATAAACATTGGGGTGCATGTATCCTTTCGAATTAGTGTTTTTGTATTCTTTGGGTAAATACCTAATAGTGTGATGGCTGGATTGTAGGGTAGATCTGTTTTTATCTTTTTGAGGAAACTCTGTACTGTTTTCCAGAGTGGCTGTGCTAGTTTGCATTCCTACCAATAGTGCAAGAGGGTTCTTTTTCCACATCCTTGCCAACACCTGTTGTTTTTTGTGTTTTCTATTTTAGCCATCCTGACAGGTGTGAGGTGATATCTTATTGTTGTTTTGGTTTGTATTTCCCTGATGATGAGTGATGTTGAGCATCTTCTCGTGTCGTTTGGCCATCTCTATGTCTTCTTTGGAAAAATGTTTGTGTCTTCTGCCCATTTTTTAATTGGATTATTCATTTTTTGGGTGTTGAGTTTTATAAATTCTTTGTATATTTTGGATACTAATCCTTTATTGGATATGTCATTTGCAAATATCTTCTCCCATTCTGCAGGTTGCCTTTTAGTTTTGTTGATTGTTTCCTTCACTTTATAGAAGCTTTTTATTTTGATGAAGTCCCAATACTTCTTTTTCGCTTTCGTTTCCCTTGCCTCAGGAGACATATCTAGAAAGAAGTTGCTATGGCAGTGTCAAAGAGGTTGCTGTCTGTGTTCTCTAGGATTTTTATGGTTTCAATTCTTATTTTTGGTCTTTAATCCATTTTGAATTTATTTTTGTGTTTGGTGTAGGAGAGTGGTCCAGTTTCAGTCTTTTGAATATTGCTGTCCAGTATTCTCAACACCATTTGTTTAAGAGACTTTTTTCTAATTGGGTGTTATTTGCTGCTTTGTTGAAGATTAATTGACCATATAGTTGTGGGTTCATTTTTGCGTTTTTTATTTTGTTCCATTACCATATTCTTTTGATCACTACAGCTTTTAATATAACTTGAAGTCTGGAATTGTGAGCCTCCAGGTTTGCTTTTCTTTTTTCAGGATTGCTTTGGCCACTAGGGGTCTTTTGTGGTTCCATGCAAATTTTAGGATTGTTTGTTCTAGTTCTGTGAAAAATGCTGGTGGTATTTTGATAGGCATTGCCTTAAAGCTTTATATTGCTTTGGGTAGTATAGACATTTTAACAATATTTGTCCTTCCAATCCATGAGCATGGAATGTCTTTCCATTTCTTGGTGTCATCTTCAATTTATTTCATCAGTGTTTTATAGTTTTTAGAGTACAGGTCTTTCACCTCTTTGTTTAGGTTTCTTCCTGGGTATCTTATTGTCTTTGGTGTAATTGTAAATGGGATTGATTCCTTAATTTCTCTTTCTGCTGCTTCATTATTGTTGTATAGAAATGCAACAAATTTCTGTACATTGATTTTGTATCCTACAACTTTACTGAATTCATTTTTCAGTTCTTGCAGTTTTTGGGTGGAGTCTTTCAGGTTTTCTGTATAGAGTATCATGTCATCTGCAAATAGTGAAAGTTTTACTTCTTCTTTGCCAATTTGGATGCCCTTTATTTCTTTTTGTTGTCTGATTGCTGAGGCTAGGACTTGCAGCACTATGTTAAATAACAGTGGTGAGAGTGGACATCCCTGTTTTGTTCTTGACTGTAGAGGAAAAGCTGTGTTTTTCCCCCATTGAGAATTATATTAGCTATGTTTTTTTTTTCATATATGGTCCTTATTATGTTGGGGTATGTTTCCTCTAAACCTACTTTGTTGAGGGTTTTTATTATAAACAGATATTGTACTGTGTCAGATGCTTTTTCTGCAACTATTGAAATGATTATATGGTTCTTACCCCTTTTTTTAAATTAATGTGATGTATCTCGTTGATTGATTTGTGAATATTGAACTATGCTGGCAGCCCAGGAGTAAATTCCACTTGATCTCGGTGAATGATTTTTTAATGTATTGTTGGATTCAGTTTGCTAGTAGTTTATTAAGAAATTTTACATCCGGGGGTGCCTGGGTAGTTCAGTTGGTTAAGAGCCTGCCTTTGGCTCAGGTCATGATCCCAGGGTCCTGGGATTGGGCTCCCTGCTCAGTGGGAGCTTGCTTCTCCCTCTCCCTCTGCTGCTTTCCCTGCTTGTGCTCTCTTGCTCTCTCTCTCTGTCAAATAAAGTCTTAAAAAAAGAAATTTTTTTACATGAGGGGTTGCCTGGGTGGCTCAGTCGGTTAAGCATCTGCCTTCAGCTCAGGTCAGGATCCTGGGGTCCTGGGATGGAGCCCTGTGTCAGCCTCCCTGCTCAGTGGGAAGTCTGCTTCTCCCTCTCCCTCTGCCCCTCTCAAATAAATAAATAAAATCTTAAAGAATTTCTACATCAGGGCGCCTGGGTGGCTCAGTCGTTAAGCGTCTGCCTTCGGCTCAGGTCATGATCCCAGGGTCCTGGGATCGAGTCCCACATCGGGCTCCCTGCTCCGCGGGAGGCCTGCTTCTCCCTCTCCTACTCCCCCTGCTTGTGTTCCTGCTCTCACTATGTCTCTCTCTGTCAAATAAATAAATAAAATCTTTAAAAAAAAAAAAAAAAAAGAATTTCTACATCAGGGCACCTGGGGTGGCTCAGTCAGTTGAGTGTCTGACTCTTGATTTTGGCTCAGGTCATGATCTCAGGATTGTGGGATTGAGCCCCGCATTGGGCTCTGTGTTCAGTGGGGAGTCTGCTTGAGATTCTTTCCCTCTCTCTCTGTCCCTCCCCCTGCTCACGCATGCACATGTGCACTTTCATTCCAAAATAAATAAATCTTAAAAAAAAAAAAAAAAGAATTTTCACATCTGTATTCATCAGGGATATTGGCCTGTACTTAATCTTCTTTGGTGGGGTCTTTCTCTGGTTTTGGTATCAGAGTAATGCTGACCTCATAGACTGAATTTGGAAGTTTTCCTTTCTTTTCTACTTTTTGGAATAGTTTGAGAAGAATAGGTATGAACTCTTTAAATGTTTGGTAGAATTCCCCTTTGAAGCCATTTGGCCCTGGACTTTTGTTTGTTGGGAGTTTTTTGATTATTGATTAAATTTCTTTGCTGATTATCAGTCTGTTCAAGTTTTCTGTTTCTTCCTATTCCAGTTTTGGTAGTTTATATATTTTTAGGAATTTATCCATTTCTTCCAAGTTGTACAGTTTGTTAGCATATCCTCATACAATTGTTGCATTGCTGTTGTGTTGGTTATGATCTCTCTCATTTATGATTTTATTTGGGTCCTTCCTGTTGTCTTTTTGATAAGTCTGGCCAAGGGCTTATCAATTTTACTGATTTTTTTTTTCAAATAACAAGTTTAATCAATCTGTTCTATGTGTTTTTAGTTTCTATATCACTTATTTTTGCTCTAATTTTTATTATTTCTTTTAAAAAATTTATTTATTTATTTGAGAGAGAGAGCAAGAGCAAGGGGGAGAGGCAGAGGGAGAGGGAGAAGCAGACTCCCCACTAAGCAGGGAGCCTGATGTGGGGCTCGATCCCAGGACTCCGGGATCATGACCTGAGCCAAAGGCAGATGTTTAACCGACTCAGCCACCCAGGCGCCCCTCTCATCTTTATTATTTCATTCCTTCTGCTGGCTTTAGGCTTCGTTTGTTCTTTTTCTAGCTCCTTTAGGTGTAAGGGTATGTTGTTTATTTGAGATTTTTCTTCTTGAGGTAGGCCTGTGTTGATGTACACTTCCCTCTTAGCACTGCTTTTGCTGCATCCCAAAGGTTTTGGACTGTTGTGTTTTCATTTTCATTTGTTTCCATGTTTTTGTTTTTTAATTTCTTCTTTTATTTTTTGGTTGACCCATTCATTGTTTTAGTAGCATGTTGTTTAACCTGCATGTATATGTGGTCTTTCCAGACTTTTTCTTGTGGCTGACTTCTAGTTTAATAGTGTTGTGGTCTGAAAAGGTGCATGGTATGATTTCAGTCTTTTTGTATTTGTTGAGGCCTGTTTTATGACCTAATATGTGACCTACTCTGGAGAATTTCCCATGTACACAAAAAGGAATGTGTATTCTGTTGTTTTAGGATAAAATGTTCTGAATATGTCTGTTATGTTCATCTGGTGCAGTGTGTCATTCAAAGCCATTGTTTCCTTCTTTATTTTCTGTTTCAATTATCTATCCATTGATGTGAGTTGTTAAAGGCTTGTAGTAGTATTGCATTACTATCAATTAGTTCCTTTATGTGTGTATGTACTTTGGTGTTCCCATGTTGGATGCATAAATATTTACAATTGTTATATCTTCTTGTTGGATTGTCCCCTTTATGATTATATAATGCCCTTCATATCTTTTTACAATCTTTGTTTCAAAGTCTAGTTTGTCCAATATAAGTATTGCTATTCTGGCTTTCTTTTGACATTCATTTGCATGATAAATATTTCTCCACCCTCTCACTTTCAATCTGCAGGTGTATTTAGGTCTAAAATGAGTCCCTTGTAAGGCAGCATACAGATGGGTCTTGTTTTTGTTTTGTTTTGTTTTTGATTTCTTTGTTGTTTGTCTTTTTAAGGTTTATTTATTTGAGAGAGAGAATTTTCTTTTTTTATTTTAAAGATTTTATTTATTTATTTGACAGAGAAACAGCGAGAGAGGGAACACAAGCAGGAGGAGTGGGAGAGGGAGAAGCAGGCTTCCCGCTGAGCAGGGAGCCCGATGTGGGCCTCGATCCCAGGACCCTGGAATCATGACCTGAGCCAAAGGCAGACATTTAATGACTGAGCCACCCAGGCGCCCCAAGAGAGAGAATTTTCAAGCAGACTCCCTGCTGAGCAGGATCCCGACTTGGGGCTTGACCCCACGACCCTTAAGATCACGATCTGAGCCGAAACCAAGAGTTGGATGTCAACCAGCTGAGCCACCCAAGTTCCCCCAGATGGGTCTTGTTTTTTTATCCATTCTGACACCCTTTGTCTTTTGATTGGAGCATGTAGTCCATTTACATTCAAAGTAATTTTTTTCCTCAAATTTTTATTTAAATTCTAGTCAGTTAACATATATTGTGATATTGGCTTCAGAAGTAGAATTCAGTGATTCATGACTTAAATATAATACCCAGTGCTCATCATAACAAGTGCCCTCCTTAATACCCATCATCCATCTAGCCCATCCCCCTCCATCAACCTCAGTTTGTTCTCTATCGCTAAGAGTCTCTTACGGTTACTTCCCTCTCTCTTTTTTTTTTCCCCTTCCCATATGTTCATTTGTTTTGTTTCTTAAATTCCACATATGAGTGAAGTCATATGGTATTTGTCTTTCTCTGACTTATTTCATAGACATTATGCTCTCTGGTTCCATCCACATCATTGCAAATGGCAAGATTTCATTCTTTTTGATGGCTGAGTAATATTCGTGTGTGTGTGTGTGTGTGTACCACATCTTCTTCTTTTTTTTTTTTTTTAAAGATTTTATTTATTTATTTGACAGAGAGAGACACAGCGAGAGAGGGAGCACAAGCAGGGGGAGTGGGAGAGGGAGAAGCAGGCTTCCCGCGGAGCAGGGAGCGGGACGCGGGGCTCGATCCCAGGACCCTGGGACCATGACCTGAGCCGAAGGCAGACACTTAACGACTGAGCCACCCAGGCGCCCCTGTACCACATCTTCTTTATCCATTCATTTGTCAGTGGACACTTAGACTTTTTCCATAGTTTGGCTCTTGTCAATAATGCTGCTATATCAAAGTAATTATTGATAGATAGATATTTGTTGCCATTTTATTACTTGTTTTGTTGTTTCTGGAGATTTCCTCTGATCTTTTCTTGTCTTTGTCACTTTTGGTCTTTCCTTTCCACTTAGAGTCCCTTTTAATATTTCCTGCAGTGCTGGTTTAGTGGTTACAAACTCCTCTAATTTTTGTTTGGGAAATTCTTTATCTCTCCTATTCTGAATGATAGCCTTGTTGGATATAGTATTCTTGGTTGTAGATTTTTCCCATTCAGCACTTTGAATATAACATGCCCCTCTCTGCTCGCTTGCCAAGTTTCTGTGGAGAAATCTCCAGCTAGCCTTGTGGGTGGGTCTTCCCTTGTAAGTTAAAGACTTCTTTTGTCTTGCTGCTTTTAAGGTTTTTTATACTGTGCAAATTTAATTACAAAATTGGTGTTGGCCTGCTTTTGTTGACTTTGATGGGAGTTGTCTTTGCCTCCTGGGTTTGGAAGTCTTTTTCCTTCCCCAGGCCATTTGTCTGCAGACTCTCCTTGCCTGTTGTGGACGGTGTTTGTTCCTTGGCCTGAATGTGGCAGGTTTTAACTAGGTGTCCTCTGTTCTGCTTGTGAAATGAGACCTGACAACTCCTCTAAAACTGAGGCCCTGCAGAACTCGCTGGTTGGGAGTCATGATGTGGGTAGGAGTTTGTGTAGTCTTCTGGAGGGACTGGGACTGAGGCAAGCTTGACCAAGAAGAGCAGTCCTGCCAGAGCACGGGGAGGTAAGGCTTGGTGTAATCAAGTTAGGCAGCCAGGGTCTGCTCTGTGCTGTTTCCCGCCAGTGGCTCTGTGTTTGTGCTGAGGGGCAGGGGAGGGAAATGGTGCCTGCCAGCTCCTTTGTTCCTGGAGAGGCATCTCCATGAACATTACCTCTCAGGGAAGCACTCCCTAGAATTGCAAATACTAACCCCCTGTGTGCCCCAAGCATTTTTCAGATTGCTCTTTCCATGCTTTCTACTTCTGGGTTTTCTGCCTGCTTTCTCTGTAAGAGCAGCACAGTGCTCTCCGTGCTTTAAAACTCCAAGCTTTAGAGATGTGATGTATGCAGGGGCTTGTGCTGGTCTTCTGAGGGAGAGGCCTGCCACACTGGTAGTGAGGAATGTTTGACTGAGAAGGGCAGTCCTGGCCGAAAGCAGGGGTGTGGGGTAAGCAAGAGAGGTAGCTTGTGTTGGCGCTGCTCTGCTTCCTGTCCAAAGATGTCTCTGATTATGCTGAGGGGTGAGGGTGAGAAATGGCACCAGCCGGCTTCTTTGTTCCTGGAGAGGCATCTCTGAACGCTGCCTTTCAGGGATGCTCTCTGAGAAGAGTGAATAATCTCCACCCAGTGTGCCCCAAGTGTTTTTTAGATCATTGTTTCCCTATCTCCCTCCAGGTGTTTTGCCTACCTTCTCTCTAGGATCAGCGCAGTGCCCTTTGGGCTCTATCCCAGTCAAACCTGCTGACCTTTAAAATTCAGGCTTTAAGCCCTGCTGGTTCTAAGAACTCATAAAATTCAGCCCCTCTCATTTTCCAAGCCAATGGCTTTGGGGAAACGTTCTCCTTGTGTGTTCCCCTGTATGCTGCTCTCTCCTACCCTTCTCTGTGACCATGGCTTCCTCCCCTCCACAGCACCGTGATCCATTTCTCCCCCAAACCATGTCTGCACACTTCCTACCGTCTTCAATGTGGCTGCTTCTTTCTCTTTAGTTGTGGAGTTTGTCAGTCTTCAGATTGATTTCTGGGGTATTTTGGATGATTTGATAGTTACCTAGTTGTGTTTGTGGGACAAGATGGTTCTAGGGTCCTCCTACTCTCCCACCATCTTCCTCTCTTGGTATATACTTCCATGATTTTGTTTGTTTTGGTCCATTTTGCCAATTCTTTTTTTGTGAGTGTTTAATCCATTTACATTTAACGTAATTACTAATACACTAGGTTTTATGTTTGCCATTTTGCTATTTGCTTTTTACATGTCTTACGTCTTTTTAGTTTTTCTGTTCCTCTTTTACTGTTTTCTTTTGTATTATTTTCCTGTATATATTTTACTTAGCTTGATATTTTATCATAATTTTTCTTTATTTTCTTGGTGGTTACTATTAATATCTTAATGTATTTCAGGTTGATACTAACTTAACGTTAATAGTATGCAAAAACTGGGGCACCTGGGTGGTTCAGTCATTTAAGCATCCAACTCTTGATTTTGGCTCAGGTCGTGATCTCGGGGTTGTGAGATCGATCCCCACATTGGGTTCTGCACTGGGGTAGAGCCTGCTTAGTATTCTCTCTCTCCCTCTCCCCCTCCCCCACTGCTTGCTCGCTCTTTAAAAAAAAAATAGTATGCAAAACTTTGATTTGATAGAATTCTTTTCATTATTTGTCTTTTGTGTTCATCCAAATTAGATATTTTACGTTAAAAGCCCATCAACTGCAGTTTTATAATTATTGCTTTATGCAAGTGTCTTTTAATTCAGATAGGAAAAGTGTTCTACACAAACATTTCTTTTTAAGTAAGCTCTACGCCCAGTGTGGAGTCCAACATGGGGCTTGAACTCACAACACTGAGATCAAGGGTCAGACTGAGCCACTCACTAAGCCACCCACGTGGCCCCCAAAATATTTTTATATTGTGTCTTGTATTTGTGTGGTAATCTTTATTTGGTGCTGTTTATTTTTTCGTGTGGATTTGGTTTACATACTAATGCCTTCATTTTAACATTAAGGACTCCCTATGTTTCTTGTACAACAGCTCTCCCAGTGATAAATTCTCTATGTATTGGGATTTCTTAATTTCTCCTTTATTTTTGAAGGATAGTTTTGCTGGATATAGAATTCTTGATTGACAGTCCTTTTAGCTGTGAGTATGTCTCCCATTGTGTCTGGCTTCTGTGGTTTTTGATGAGAAGTCAGTTGTTCATCTTATTGAGGCTTTTATGTGATTAATTTTTTCTCCTGGTGTCTTCAGGTTCCTCTGTCTTTGGCTTTTGAGCTTGATTTTAATGTATCTAGGTGCATATCTGTTTGAGTTATCCTACTTGAAGTTTATGTAGTTCCTTGGAAGTTAATGTTTTCCATTGAATTGAGGATTTCAACTACTTATTTATATAAATTTGTTTGTTTTTTTCTATCTCCTTCCAGGATTTCTATTTTATGTGTTTTGGTATGCTTGGTGATATTGCACAAGTCTGAGCCTGAGTTCATTTTTCTTCATTCTTTTTTGTTTCTGTGCTATAGACTGGAAAATTGATCTATCTTTAAGTTTGGTGATTCTTCTAGCTTAATTCTGGTGTTGAGCCTCTTTAGTGAATTTTTCATTTCAATTATTATACTTTTCAACTCTAAGATTTCTATTTGGTTCTTCTGTATTTTTAAAAAAATTTTTTAAAGGATTTATTTTAGAGAGAACAAGAGCAGGAGGGAGGGGCAGAGGGAGAGAAAGAGACGGTCTTTTTATTTTTTAAAGATGTATTTATTTATTTTAGAGAGCATGAGCTGGGGGAGGGACAGAGTGAGAGAGAGAGAGAGAGAAGCAGACTCTGCGGAGTGCAGAGCCCTACATAGGGCTTGATCTCACGACCCTGAGATCATGATGGGATCCAAAATCAAGAGTCGGTCACTTAACCGACTGAGCCACCCAGGCCCCCAAGGGAGAGAAAGTCTTAAGCAGGCTCCATGCAAAAGGGCTCAATCTCACCACCCTGAGATCATGACCTGAGCCAAAACCAAGAGTTGGAGGCTTAACTGACTACACCACCTAAGTGCCCCTTGGTTCTTCTTTAAATAAATTTTTATTCCTATTGATATTCTCTATTTGGTGAAAAATTATTCTCATAATTTCCTTTGGTTCTTTGGACATGGCCTATCTCAGTTCCTTGAACATATTTACATGATGTGATTTAAAGTCTTTGTCTGGTAAGTCTAACACCTGAGCTTCCTCAGAGATAGTTTTTACTGACTGATTTTTTTTGCCTCTGTGTATGGACACTACTTTCTTGGTTTTTTGGTGTGTCTCATAGTGGTTTTTTGAAAATGGACATTTTTAATAATATAATGTGGCTGCTCTGGAAATCAAATCTCTCTCTCCCGGTGTTTGTTGTTGTTATTTGTTTCATTACTTTTGGGGATAAATTCTTTAAATTCTGTATTCTTTGTTCTGTGTAAGCACTGAAGTCTGCACTTGGTTAGAGCTTAGTGGTCAGCAAATGATTGGACAATTTTCTTTTTTTTTTTTTTTTAAAAGATTTTATTCATTTATTTGAGAGAGAGAAAGTGAGAGAGAGAGAGAGAGAAAACAAGAGGGGGGAGGGTCAGAGGGAGAAGTAGACTCCCTGCTCAGCAGGGAGCCAGATGTGGGGCTTGATCCCGAGACTCCAGGATCATGACCTAAGCCGAAGGCAGCCGCTTAACCGACTGAGCCACCTAGGCACCCCATGATTGGACATTTGTCATTAAATATCTTGAACCTATAGTCTTCCAGCCTTTGCTGAGGGGTTTTCTCTCTCTCTCTCTCTGTGTGTGTGTGTGTGTGTGTGTGTCTGTGTGTCTGTGTGTCTGTGTTTTGTGGCTTCTCTCATGCACCAGCAGTTTACACTGCCTTAGCCTTTACTTCTGGCTTATATAGAATATCAAGTCAAAGATGATAGATTAGGGACTTCCCAGGTCTTTCCTGGGCATGTGCATGCCTTCTAGATACTTAGGAGCTTTTCTAAGTCCTTTATGTACATCTCATTCCTCAGTTTTTCCTTTTAAGTTTTTTGATGAAATGTATTGTTTGCCTTAACTGTTTGTCACTGCCAACAGCTGTGACATTAAGCAACTGTCTTTGATTATTTTTAACAAAAGCCCTGGGGATAGGATGGTTCACACTGGGGGGAGGGGGGCGGTCTCTGAATATAAGCCCTGAGTATGGAGCTTTTCTTTTCTTTTCTTTT
The DNA here is from genome assembly GCF_004348235.1 of Phoca vitulina. Lineage (NCBI taxonomy): Eukaryota > Metazoa > Chordata > Mammalia > Carnivora > Phocidae > Phoca > Phoca vitulina. Next base: position 8,551,397 of record NW_022589748.1, on the reverse strand, counting down.
CTTTTTTAAGATTTTATTTATTTACTTGGCAGAGAGAGAGAGACAGCGAGAGAGGTAACACAAGCAGGGGGAGTGGGAGAGGGAGAAGCAGGCTTCCCGCCGAGCAGGGATCCCGATGCGGGGCTCGATCCCAGGACCCTGGGATCATGACCTGAGCTGAAGGCAGTCGCTTAACCAACTGAGCCACCCAGGCGCCCTGAGTATGGAGCTTTTCCAGTGAGCTGCTAGGCAAGTTAATCCAGAGATGTGGTTTTTGGGGGAGCTCCAAACCTCTTTTGCCCCCTTAAGCGGCTACTGGAGTGCTGTTGTTCACATCTACCATGTTTGCAGGTTGTTGGTTTCCAGGGCTTCCATAGAGTTGGGGAGAGAGGGATACAGCAAATTAAAATGTCATAAAGCTCTCTGTGCTTGCTGAAAGTCAGCTATTTTTCCTAAATAAATGTTTCTTGGATTGTTGCAAGTCTTTGGTTAATTTTTAGATTTTTGAAAAAGTTGATTTAGACTGTTGTTGCCAGTGTTCTCATTACTTTTATAGAGGATCAGACTTTTATTTTAGGTCTTTATTCTGCCATGCTAGATGTGCTTTCTCTAGCCTTTTCTTAGCATTTATGTAGTAGGGGTTTATGTATTACATTTTAGCAGATTTGTTTAGGTCACTGGTAAGTCTGAGATTAAGCAGTTCTGTTTTTCTAGTTTTATTTGCTATTCCCCTATACTCTGGCTAAGCTTATTAATATTCTCTGAATATGTGCTGTCTTCTTCCATTTTGAGGCTTCTTGTTACCTTATTTTCTCTGCTCAAAATAATCTTTCTTCCCTCATTCCCACAATGGGAGTCCTGCTTATCTTCTAAGATTTATTCTTTGATGTCATTTTCCTCTAGCCTTTTATGAGCCCATGCATGTGATCCTTTTTTTAAGTTCCTGTATGTCTTTTTTTCATACCTTTGTATGACCTTTTTATTATTATATCATGTAATATATATATTTTCTTATTTTCTTTCCCTGATAAGTTAGTTCTTTGAAGGCAAATGATGAATCATAGTTAAATATATGTTCAGTAAATGTTTGTTTAATTGGAGTGTAGGAGTGAGGTTTTATAGCAAGAATGTTCCACATTTTAGGTATTGTTCCTGGGGTCACATTTTATTCATTCATTATTGAACCCAGGGAAATTATCTATTCTGGAAAATTTAAATAATTTAAATAATATATGGCTGTACATACACATACAATCCTTGAAGAGGCACAAGAACATAAAATAATAAAGGAAAAATTCAATTTTTCCAGTAGAGGTTGTTACAGCTTCTGATTAGAGGTTTGATGCCCAGCTTTTTTTTTTTTTAAAGATTTTATTTATTTTACAGAGAGAGAGAGAGAGAGAACAAGCAGGGGGAGCAGCAGAGGGAGAGGGAGAAGCAGGCTCCCTGCTGAGCAGGGAGCCCGATGCAGGGTTCAATCCCGTGAACCTGGGATCATGACCTGAGCCGAAGGCAGATGCCCAACTGACTGCGCACCCAGGCATCCCTGATGCCCAGATTTTTATAGAAATCACAAAATTCCAGCTCTGAGTAACTTTGTGTCAGGTATAATTTCTCATGACAGAAGTGGAACTTATTTACATGTGAGTGACTGTGCTAAAGCCAAACTAAACTGATAAAAACCACAGGAAAGGTTGAGCTAATTGCCATGCTAATTTCTAGCCTCCATATATTATCTGTTATCTCTTAGGACAAGCCCTAGTTCTCCATTCTTTTTTTTTTTTTTTAAGATTTTATTTATTTATTTGACACAGAGAGACAAAGTGAGAGAAGGAACACAGCAGGGGGAGTGGAAGAGGGAGAAGCAGGCCTCCCCCTGAGCAGGGAGCCTGATGCGGGGCTCAACCCCAGGACCCTGGGATCATGACCTGAGCCGAAAGCAGACGCCCAACGACTGAGCCACCCAGGCGCCCCTAGTTCTCTATTCTTAATCCCATCTAGGTGAAACCTTCAGGGATTAGCAGAAAGTGTGTAAATGTGCATGTGATGTTCATTAATGCAAATGAAGCACAATGCATACATGGATTTAGAGGTTTCTTCTATCATCTAATTAGATCTAAGATGTTGATAATAGGATAATTCAGAAGCTGGGTATATTTTTTTAAACCATATGCTTGCTAATGAAAGCCTTGTAGCAATAGAACATAGTCTTATATTCACTTTATTTGAACCATACTTGTTAATATATGGTTTTTTGTTCCTGCCAAGCCTAATGTCTGGGTAGCACCATGGAAGAGCTGTTGCAGTTTCAGAGTCAGACCTGGGTTCCAACTTGATCAATAATTTTACAAGTATTGATAGATACTTTACATGAGTTATCCTTTTTGAGCTTCAGTTTCCTCCTATGTTCAGTGATTCTAGGACAGAAATATGACTTTACATTCTGATTTTTGCAGTGAGTCTAAGGGATTACAAAAAAGATTTGATTCATTCATCAATGAGAGTGTGAAATAATAGAGGTAGATGAAATAAACTGATCAATAAACAGAATGGATTAGAAGAACAAGGGTCGGGGGGGAACGTGAGTTTTTTAACGTTAGTCTTTCTGAACATAGTGAAAAACTGTATGTTAACATTCGAAATGGAAGGAGAGATCAGTATTCTAATCATAGGAAAATGTTAGGTGTCTGAGGTTTTAGTGAGAAAGAATTTTAGTGGAGTCACTCAATGCATATTTATTGAGTGCTCAATATGCAAATATCATTTTATGTTATATGCTGTGGGGGAAACTGAAAAGATGATATGGTCAGTGCCTTCCAAGAACTTAGAACTAATTAACTCTCACAGAATCGAGTTACTTTAACTTACTGGCAGTCAAGAAGCCATTGACTTATCAGAAGTCCCTATTTTCAAGAACTTCACAATCCACTGAAGAAACAAACAGATTAGCCATATAAGAAGTAAGATGATGTGGGTAAGTACCAAGGTGCTATGAAGGACACCTATGTCATATGAGGCAGAGAGCTGTCAGGAAAACTTCCTAGAAGAGTTCTCATTGAAACTGAATGTTGAAGGATGAGTCAGAGTTATGAGTAAGAGATGCAAGCCGCACTGGGTGGGTGTGTTTGTAGGGGGTATTGGAGATGGTGAGTGATGAAAGATGAGGCTAAGGGCTAGATCAGGAAGGGCCTTGAATGTTGTGTTGAGGATTTTGTTTTGAGAAAGTAGAAGGTCTTGAAAGGTTTTAAGCAGGTGAGTGTCATAAGTATATTTACATTTTATTTTATTTTATTTTATTTTATTTTATTATTATTTTTTTTTATTTAAAGATTTTATTTATTTATTTGAGACAGAGAGAATGAGAGAGAGAGAGAGCACATGAGATGGGGGAGGGTCAGAGGGAGAAGCAGGCTCCCTGCCGAGCAGGGAGCCCGATGCGGGACTCGATCCAGGGACTCCAGGATCACGACCTGAGCCGAAGGCAGTCGCTCAACCAACTGAGCCACCCAGGCGCCCCAGTATATTTACATTTTAGAAAGATCACTTCTGAAACAGGATAATGAATGAACTGATTGAAGGTCAGAGAGTACCAGTTATTAGGCTATGGAGTTACGCTTGTGAGAAATATGAGGGTGAGGATGAAAGCCATGCCAGCGGGGAAGAAAAGGGAGAACAGATTCAAGAGACATGAAGCAAGAATTGACAGGACTTCACAAGTTACCCATTGAGAGGATAAGGGAGAAACTGCATAAAGTCTCCCAGATTTTTAGTGTGGGCATCTGAGAGGATGCCCACTTATCAGTAGAAGAAATAGAAGAGGGAGAGAGATTTACTGGGGAAGATGCATTCCATTTGGTCTTCCTTGAATTTGACCTGCCAGTGGAACATCCAGGAAGAGTTGAATTGTGCCTTTGTCTTTGAATGATCAGGTTTGAGATTTGGCATATAAGCCTTGGTTGTAGGCATGGTTGAGAGGCATCAGAATATAAGTAGAAGATAGCTATAGATGAAGCAGGGTGAGTGTAGGAATGTGGATGAGGGAACCCAATACCATAAATTTTTTCTACCTGCTATAAATTTTGTACATTCAGTTTAAAAAATCCTATTGGTATAATGATTGAAATTGCAAAATTTTTTATGACTTCCGGATTACTTTGTTTTTGTTTATTTGTAGTTCCTTGCTTCATTTTTGACATTTGTTGAACATTTGCTTTGTTTCACATGACACTAGGTATTTTACAGAGATTTGAAAAGATTTCACGAGGTGTTTATTATTCATCTGTACTTTCCTTGTTTTATATTTTATCTGATATTCATGCACTCACTGCATGATAATGAATGTATTTTAATTTGTACTTTAAAGGAGTTTATAATCTAGTGGGGTAAACTACATAGTACAGCGCATGAGTGTGCAAACCAACGTGTTGTTACCAAGTGCTTGAGGTTACAGAAGTTGGAACAATTGATTTTGGGGGTGAGGGGGATATGAAAAGAAAACTGAGGAGGCATGTCTAAAACAGAGAAAGGGCCATGACATAGGAGGTAGCAGGAGCATGAGTAGAGGGCAAGTGTGGAGGTGCCTTGTATGGATGGAGAGTGGTCCTGAATGGGGGCAGGCTGCATGGGAGGAATGCCAGGAAGGGTCCACAGGCCTGTGGTCTTTTTTTTTTTTTTAATTGTTGAAGTATAGTTGACATACAATGTTTGTTAGTTTCAGGTGTACAACATAGTGATTTTAAAAAATTTTTCGTTTTAATTTCAGTTAGTTAACATACAGTGTTATATTAGTTTCAGGTATACGATATAGTGATTCAACAATTCCATACATCATCCGGTTCTCATCATGATGAGCGCTTTCCTTAATCCGCATCACCTATTTAACCCATTCTTCCCACCCACCTCCCCTCTGATAACCATCAGTTTGTTCTCTATAATTAAGAGTCTTTTTCTTGTTTTGTCTCTCTCTCTTTTTCCACAACATAGTGATTTGACAATTCTATGAATTACTCAGTGCTTACAGTGAAAAGTGTAGTCATCATCCACTATATTCAGTATGTTGTACTTTTTACTTCTGTGACTTCTTTTATAGATGGAAGTTTCTACTTCTTAATTCCTTTCACCTGTTTTGCCCATCCCTCCAACCCCCTCCACTCTGGCAACCACCAGTTTGTTCTCTGTATTTATGAGTCTGTTTGTTTTTTTGTTTGTTCATTTGTTTTGTTTTTGTTTCTGTTTTTACATTCCTTGTGTAAGTGAAATTACATGGTTATTTGTCTTTTTCTGTATGATTTATTTCACTTAAAATAATGTGCTCTAAAAAAAAAAAAGATAATGCCCTCTAGGTCCATCCATGTTGCAAATGGCAAGATCTCATTCTTTTTTCTGACTACTATTCTATCACACACACACATGTACGTATACATACTTACATGTATGTACCCCATCTTTTCCATTCATCTGTCGATAGGCTGCTTTCATATTTTGTCTGTTATAAAAAATGCTACAATAAACATAGGGGTGCGTGTATCTTTTTGAATTTGTGTTTTCATTTTCTTTGGATAAATACCTAGTAGTGCAATTACTGGATTAAATGATATTCTATTTTTAATTTTTTTGAGGAAACTCCATACTGTTTTCCACAGTGATTGCATCTATTTACATTCCCAGTAATAGTGCATGAGGGTTCCCTTTTCTCCACATCCTCACTAACACTTGTTTCTTGTTTTTTTTTGGTAATAGCTATTCTTACTGGTGAGGTAATATCCCATTGTGGCTTTAATTTGCATTTCCATGATGATTAGTGATGTTGAGCATCTTTTATGTGTTTGTTGGCCATCTGTATGGCTTCTTTGGGAAGATGTCTATTCAGGTCCTCTGCCCATTTTTAATTGTTTGTTCTTTTTGGTGTTGAATTGTATGAGTTCTTTTTATATTTTGGGTATTAACCCCTTACTGGATACATCATTTGCAGATACCTTCTTCCATTCAGTACATTGCCTTTTTGTTTTGTTTCCTTTGCTGTGAAAAAGCTTTTTATTTTGGTGTAGTCCCAGTAGTTTATTTTTGCTTTTGTTTCCCTTACCTGCAGAGACATATCCATAAATATGTTGCTAAGATTGATGTCCATGAAATTAGTGTTTATGTTTTCTTTTAGATGTTTTATGGTTTCAGGTCTCACATTTAGGCCTTTAATCCATTTTGAGCTTATTTTTGTGTATGGTGTAAGAATGTGATTCAGTTTCATTCTTTCGCGGGTAGCTGTCCAGTTTTCCCATCACCATTTATTGAAGACACTGTCTTTTCCCCATTGTATATTCTTGCCTCCTTTGTCATAGATTATTTGACTGTGTAAGCATGGTTTTATTTCTGGGCTCTCTATCCTGTTGCATTCGGATCTGTATGCAGATCTATGTGTCTGTTTTTGTGCCAGGACCATACTGTTTTGATTAGTACAGCTTTGTAGTATATCTTGAAATCTGAGATTTCTGATATCTCCAGCTTTGATCTTCCTCAAGGCTGCTTTATCTGTTTGGGGTCTTTTGTGGTTCCATATGAATTTTGAGATTGTTCTAGTTCAGTGAAATACACTATTAGTATTTTGATAAGGATTGCATTAAATCTGTAGATTGGTTTAGGTAGTATGGACATTTTAATATTAATTCTTCCAGTCCGTGAGCATAGTTGTGTCTTTATGTTTGTATTGTCTTCAGTTTCTTTCATCAATGTCTTACAGTTTTTAGAGTATAGGTCTTTCACTTCCTTGGTTAAATTTACATCTAGGTAATTTATTCTTTTTGGTGCAATTGTAAATGAGATTATTTTTTCTTTCTACTAACTGTTGTTAGTGTACAGAAATGCAACAGATTATGTGTATTAATTTTGTATTCTGCAACTTTACTGAATTCCTTTATTGGTTCTCATAGTGTTTTGAGGGAGTTGTTAGAGTTTTCAATATATAGAAATGTCCACAAATGGTGACAATATTACGTCTTTCTCACCAATTTGAATTCCTTTTATTTATTTTTCTTATCTCATTGCTAGTGGCTAGGACTTCTAGTACAATGTTGGATGAAAGTGATGAGAGTGACAATCTTTGTCTTGTTCCTGCTCTTAGGAGAAAACTTGGTTTTTCATCATTTGAGTATGATGTTAGCTGTGGGCTTTTGACATATGGCCTTTATTATGTTCCCTCTAGATCCACTTTGTTGAGTTTTCATCATTAACTGATGTTGTATTTTGTCAAATGCTTTTTCTGAATCTCTTGACCTGATGATACGGTTTTTATCCTCTCTCTTGTTAATGTGATGTATCACATTTTTAATTTTCTTTTAAGATTTTATTTATTAGAGAGAGAGAGCACAGCAGGGGGAGTGGCAGGCAGAGAGAGAAGGAGAAGGAGGGTTTGTACTGAGCAGGGAGCCCAATGTGGGGCTTGATTCCAGGACCCTGGGATCATGACCCAAGCCGAAGGCAGACGCTTAACTGACTGAACCACCCACATGCCCTGCATTTCTGGATTGAACCATTTTACATCCCACTTGATTGTGGTGAATGATTTTTTTACTGTGTTGTTGAATTTAGTTTGCTAATATATTGTTGACAATTTTTGCATCTATGTTCACTAGAGATACTGTGTAGTTTTCTTTTTTTGTAGTGTCTTTGTCTGGCTTTGGGTCAGGGTAATGTTGGCCTTGTAGAATGTTTTTTGTGAGTTTTCCTTCCCCTTCTATTTTTGGACTAGTTTGAGAAGAATAGGTATTAAGTCTTCTTTAAGCGTTTGGTAGATTTCACCTGTGAAACCATCTGGTCTTGGACTTTTGTTTGGTGGGAGTTTTTGATTACTGATTCAGTTTTGTTACTATAATTGGTCTGTTCAAATTTTCTACTTCTTCATTCAGTTTTGGAATATTTTGTTTCTAGGAGCTTATTCATTTCTTCTAGGTTGTTTTGTTGGCATATAATTTTTCATAGTAATTTCTTATAATCCTTTGTATTTCTGCGGTGTTGGTTGTTATTTCTCCTCTTTCATTTCTCATTTTATATATGAGTTCTTTCTCTTTTTTACTTGAAGAGTCTGGCTAAAGGTTTATCAATTTTGCTTACCTTTTCAAAGAACCAGCTCTTGGTTTCATTGATCTTTTGTGGGTTTTTTGTCTTGATTTAATTACTTTTGCTGTTTATTATTTCCTTCCTTATATTAACTTTGGGCTTTGTTTGTTGTTTTTTTTTTTCCCCCTAATTCTTTAGGTGTAAGTTTTGATTGTTTATTTGAGATTTTTCTTGTTTCTTGAGGTAGGCCTGTACTGCTGTAAATTTTCCTCTTAGAACTGCTTTTGCTTGGGGGCGCCTGGGTGGCTTAGTCGTTAAGCGTCTGCCTTCGGCTCAGGTCATGATCCCAGAGTCCTGGGTTCGAGCCCCGCATTGGGCTCCCTGCTCGGCAGGAAGCCTGCTTCTCCCTGTCCCACTCCCCCTGCTTGTGTTCCCTCTCTCTCTGTGTCTCTGTCAAATAAATAAAATCTTTAAAAAAAAAAAAAAAAGAACTGCTTTTGCTTGGACCATTGTGTTTCCATTTTTATTTGTATGTATTTTTTATTTCCTCTGATTTCTTCATTGACCTATTGGTCGTTTAGTAGCATGTTGTAAAGCCTCCATGCAGTTGTGTTTCTTTCTAGTTCTTTTCTTGTGGTTGATTTCTAGTTTCATACCATTGTGGTTGGAAAACATGCTTGATATTGTTTCAGTCTTCTAAAATTAATTGAGACTTGTTTTGTGGCCTAACATGACTTATCCTGGAGAATGTTCCAGGTGCACTTGAAAAGAATGTGTGTATTCTGCTGTCTTTGGATGGAATGTTCTGTGTGTGTCTATTAAGTCCTTCTGGTCTAATGTATCATTCAAAGCCACTGTTTCCTTATTGATTTTCTGCCTGTATGATCTTTCCATTGATGAAAATGGAGTGTTAAAATCCCCTACTATTCTTGTATTCCTGTTAGTTTCTCCCTTTATGTCTATTAATATTTGCTTAATTATTTAGATGCTTCAGTGTTGGATGCTATATATTCTTGTTGGATTGATACCTTCATTTTTATGTAATGCTCTTCTTTGTTTGTTGCTAAAATGTTTGTTTTAAAGTCTAATTTGTCTTATATAAGTGTTTCTACCACAGCTTTTTTTTCACTTCCATTTGCATGGAACATCTTTTTCTCTCTTCACTTTCAGTCTGTGTCTTTAGGTCTGAAGTGAGTCTCTTGTCAGCAGCATATAGATGGATCTTGTAGTTTTCTCTGTTCCAGTCTTCTCTTGCTTTCTTCCCTTGTGGTTTGATGGCTCTCTTTAGTGTTATGATTGGATTTCTTTCTCTTGGTTTTTTATGTGTCTTGATTTGTGGTTACCACTGGGTTCATATATAACATCTTATGTGTGTAGTAGTCTGTATTAGGTTGATTGTGGCTTAAGTTTGACCATTCTGAAAGCACTAAACTTACTCCCTCCATGTTTCATGTATATATTTTACATTTTTTTATTTTGTGTCTTCCTTGACAATTTATTAGTTTATTAACTTATGGAGATATGATTGATTTTACTACTTTTGTGGTTCAAACTCCATACTGATTTAGTAAGTGATCAATTTACTACTTTTATTATGTTTGTTTTTACCTTTGAAATTTTTCTTTTCCTAATTTTCTTAATTATGATTATGGCCTTTTCTTTCCATTCAAAGCATTCCCTTTAATACTTCTTGTAAGGCTGCTTTAGTGGTGATGAACTCCTTTGATTTTTTTTTCTGGGAAAATCATTCTCTCTCCTTCAGTTCTACATGATAACCTTGCCAGGTAAAGTATTCTTGGTTGTAGGTTTTTCCTTTCAACATTTAGAATATATCATACCACTCCCTTCTGGCCAGCAAAGTTCCTGCTAAAAAATCAACTGATTGCCATATGGGGTTTCCCTTGTATGTAACTGCTTTTCTCTTGTTGCTTTTAAGATTCTCTCTTTATCTTTTAATTTTTGCCATTTTAATTATTGTGTGCCTTGGTGTGGACCTCCTTGGGTTCATTTCGTTTCAGGCCTCTGTTCTTTAAAAGCCCTTTAACACATTATCCACTAGACTATCCTAGCAGCATTGTGAAAGAAAAGAGAACTTGCAGGAGTTTTTTTATGTTTGTGCACTTCTTTTTTCTATTCTAAGTGGGAGAAAGAATTTCATCATCATTATCCCCATTTAACGGATGAAGAAACTGATGCTCAGTGATTTAGTGTCATAGGTTCAAAAAAATGGATTTCAGATTAGAGTCGAGGTCTAATACACTAGGCTTTTTTTTTTTTTTTTTTTTTACATTCAATGCCAGCTTCTTTTCTCCTTTTAATTCTAAAAGTTAGGAGATTAGTAGAAACATTGTATAATTGAGTTATTGAATGAAAGTATGTAATTTGAGGCAATTTGCTTTTGTGTGTGTGTGTGTGTTCCCTCTCAAGGGTAGTTTACATAGGTGAGAAACATGAGTGAAGAATCTAGAAGAAGAATGGTTGGCCTACAATGACTCTCTGATTTACAGATCTGAGATGGTTGGAATTTGGCAACTTAAACATTATATTCTGTTTTACTTCATTTTACCATTTACTATGAAAATTTTCAATCATATCCAAAAATAGAGAAAATGATATTGAATCCTCAAGTACCCATCACTCAGCTTTAGTAGTTATTAACTCATAGCCATCTAATTTCATATATAACTCCCCTCCCCACTCATACATCTGCTATCAGATATTTTTTTTTCAAGATTTTATTTATTTGACAGAGAGATAGCGAGAGCAGGAACACAAGCAGGGGGAGTGAGAGAGTTACAAGCAGGGAGCCCGACGCAGGGCTCCATCCCAGGACCCTGGGATCATGACCTGAGCCGAAGGCAGACGCTTAATGACTGGGCCACCCAGCCGCCCTTGCTGTCAGATATTTTTGAAGCAATTCCCAGACATTATTTTATTTCACTTGAACCATTGAAAATGTTATGTTTGAGGTTAATTTGTGCTCTTCTGTCTATTTATGTCATAGACATTAGGTCCAGTTCTTTGTATTTGACTGGCTTTTTTCCCTCTTGACCATGGGGTTTCTTGAAAACAAAATCCCAGAACACTGCTTCTTTAAAAAGGTGGGTTCCAGTAGACTTCCCAAAGATCATCAGCTGTGTATGCTATATTCTTTTTGCCATTTGCCATGTGTTGTCAGTGGTTCTAGTGGCAGACCCCAATGTATGGCAAGAAAAACCTGTTCCCATTTTGGTACTCTATGAGCTGACATAAGAATTGGTCTTGCAACAGTAGTTTGTTTACTGGAAGTTTCTGCAGAATGGCAAAGCTGTAATTTAAATGAACCCCTGGACACATATTAATTGGCAAACTTAAAGGCTTGATATAATTATGTTTACTTTTACTAAAAAACTTAGAGAATAGAGAAACCCATTATGGAGCAGACTTTAGACAGCAGGCAAAGTGGCATTGGCTGTTGCTACTTGCTATATTGGTTGATATCATGAATAGGCATAAGAAGAAAGGAGCTAACGAGTTAACACTGTAAAGAAAGTTTTTAGGGGTTGTTATTTTGTTTAATTTATCTTTTCCTAGGACATTTGCTCAACATCTCTTTGGACCTAGCACATGGCCACTTTCCTGATTATAAAAGCAGGGTGTGATGTATGTGCTCATGAGTGCTCATGCCTGGGCCTGTGTGTGTGCACTGAGTGTTTGGCACAGCTTTTCTGACTACTGACCTCTATAACCCTACTTCTGTTGACTGATAACTGTTTTTGATTAGAAATCTTTATAAAATTTGTAAAGATCTAAGTAGGGAAGTATAATGTCAACACTCTCTTCTCTAGAGAGTCTTTCATTTCTGGGAGTCTTTCATTTAGCTTGCTGAGAAACAGTAGTCCTATTAATAGTGATTTCTCAGATATGTTTGTTGCAGTGTTTAATGCTTTTTCTTTCCCCTGGAGATAAAAATGAGACTGAACTTTTTAGTGTTCTCTTCTAGCTCAGCCTCAGCTCTGTAAATGTCCCAGTTGAAAAATATTGATACTGCTAGTTTGAAAATTAGCGAAATAGAGTTTTAGGTAATGGACAAAGGCCTGTGGGGGGGGTGCATGTGCATGTACTTTTGTGTGTGTGTGTGTGTGTGTGCGTGCGTGCATGCGTGCATGTGCAGAGTGGTTGAATATATACGGGTAATGATCAGACTAGCTTTTGCTGTACTTTCTACTTAAATTATAGGGCTATTTTTTTAAAAAGAATGCGGAGAATTCATATCAAGGTGTGAGTAGAGACCTCATTTTCACAGTGTCTCTCTTCTAGAGCAATGTACTTCCCAGTTTGGTTGGTTTACTGATGCTTTTTGAAGACTCAGTGTACAATGTGACCTCATGCCCTGTTACACATGCTGTGGTAGGGGATGAAACCCAGACGAAGACTCTGAATTTCTGAGCTTAAAATCTTTGGAGTAAATAAAAGGCACAGGATAAAATTAAAAGCGACCTTTGAAGAATGGGTAAGATTTAGAGAAGTAGTGAGGAAAATGTGCTGTTAGGTCCTCTGTTTGTGTATCTATAAAATGAGAGCATTGGGTCAAATGATCTAAAGGCCCCTCCTAGCACTGATGCTGTCTGATTCTGTGATTCTTCAAATTAAGAAACATGCACAGAGGGAAAAATAGGCTGCATAAGCTTAGTGAAAAGTATGAGAATGTTTCTGGGAAAGCCAAAAGCCCTTTCTTTTAATTTTTAATATCCCTTAAAAAGTCTTTGACCACCATCTTACTTGATTTCAAACATCTTGAAGGGGATGTAGAACATACTTCTTTTCTCCCTAATGTGTTAGGGAAGACAATATTTAATTTAAAATACAATAAAAATGAAAATTTGAAAAAAATCCAAATTGTGTTGACACAGTTATCAAGTATGCTTGGATATGTGGTAAGGCTTTGTTCCCCACATCATCCCTTAGTAAAGAAGGAGTTGGCCTTCATTTTAGTCCTTATGAAACTTCTGATGTTAAGAGGTATCTTCTCTGTCTCTTTTTTTTAAAGATTTTATTTATCTGACAGAGAGAGACACAGTGAGAGAAGGAACACAAGCAGGGGCAGAGGGAGAGGGAGAAGAAAGAAAAAAGAGGTGTCTTCTCAATTACTTTATTGTTTTTAAATTTTTTTTTAATTTTTAAAAATTTTTTTATCTGACAGGGAGAGAGAGACAAGAGCAGGAACACAAGCAGGGGGAGTGGGAGAGGGAGAAGCAGGCTTCCCACGGAGTAGAGAGCCTGACGTGGGGTTCGATCCCAGGACCCTGGGATCATGACCTGAGCCGAAGGCAGATGCTTAACAACCCAGGCACCCCTCAATTACTTTAAACAAGAAGATATATTGTCCTGACCTCTGTCAGTGTTGTTTTTGATGCCTATAGAGATTTCTTGACAAAATCAGTAGAAAAAGAGAAATTTAACAAAGATTTAGTGTTGGATGTCTTAAGCCTTTTCAAGACTATTTTGAAAAACAATACTGGGCTGTGAGCAGAGGAATGAATGATGTGTTCTGACTAAATTCTAAAAAGATCCCTCTGGCTATTGAGTGGAGAATAGTCTCTAGGGGGCAGGAGTAGAAGTAAGGATACTTTTCCCATAATCCTGGTACGAGATGCTGGTGGTGCAAATGAAGTGTTGAGAAGTGGTCAGATTGTGACTATATTTTGAAGATAGAGCCAATAGAATCTTTATCAGATTTGGATGTAGGGTATGAGAAGGATATGAATCAAATATGTATTAAATGCTTTAAAATCAAGCATATCCCACGCTCAATATTCCACACACTTTGACCTAGCAATTTCTCTTTTAAAAATTTAGCTTAAGGGGGCGCCTGGGTGGCTCAGTCGTTAAGCATCTGCCTTCGGCTCAGGTCATGATCCCAGGGTCCTGGGATGGAGCCTCGCTTCGGGCTCCCTGCTCAGTGGGAAGCCTGCTTCTCCCTCTCCCTTTCCCACTCCCCATGCTTGTGTTCCCTCTCTTGCTGTGTCTCTCTCTGTCAAATAAATAAATAAAATCTTTAAAAAAAGAATTTAGCTTAAGAAAATAATCATATGTGTAAAGATGTTTGTTATTACAAGAATATTTATTACTGTGTTACTCATAGTCATGAAAGTTTAAAAACAAATAAATAATAGAGAATTAGCCAAATAAATGTTGGTAGATCTGTAAGCAGAGAGAGTTCGGGGTCCCCAGAAAAAGAAAGATAAGACCTTTGTGACACTGAGAGGCCATTTTAAGCCCGCCGCAACCCCCCCCCCCCCCCCCGCCGCCCCCGCCCAGTGATCTATGCCCTACATGTCCAAGCACACTTCTTGCAGAACTTTCTTGGTGGTCAGAATTACAAAGAAATGCAAAAACCTAAGTAGTTAAAGTTTTTGTTTTTGTTTTTGTTTTTTTTTAAGATTTATGTATTTTAGAGAGAGAGCAAGAGCGAGCACAAGTAGAAGGGGCAGAGGGAGAAGGAGAGAGACTCTAAGGCTGACTCTGTGCTGAGCCTGGAGCCCAGTGCAGGGCTCGATCTCACGACCCTGAGATCATGACCTGAGCCAAAACCAAGAGTCTGACACTTAACTGACTACGCCACCCAGGCGCCCCAGTAGTTAAGAATTTTAACTGGACAAAGGGAATGCAAAAACTAAGTCTCTCCCAGGCCAGGAAATAGCCTAACCATATCAGAGACAATAAATCAGTGGTAAAAATTCCAGTTCTGTTTCATAAGCAAGCAAAGCCTTACATTCCTTTCCTGAGATAAGGAGCCCAAAACCCCATCCAGTTTATACAAGATCTCAGAGCATGCCCATAGCCCCTTTGACAGTTACCTCTGCTTCCTTGAATGTTAAAGTCTTCCATCCTAGGAGGAGCACAAGCTTCAGTAACATAACATAGGATGTATGTATAGGCCTGTTTTCTAAGTAAGAGAGTGCAACCTTATGCCCACCTTTATATGTGGTGACAGAGCTTCCCTTTCTGAATATTTGTTCTAACCGTAAATAAAAGGCACACACTCACCCCTGCTCAGGGGTTCACTGCTTTGGAAGTTATTCTTCATGATCATCTTATTTGCTACAAACAGTTACCTTTGTTTGACAACTCCACTTTTGGTGTAGTCTCTACCTGTAACTCACCAAGGAGCAAACTCACATGAGCTTGGTTATAGATCCTTTCAGTAAAGTATTATGCAGCCATTAACATGATTTTATGTTTCTGGACACAGAAATATGTTAATATATTTCCAGTTTTTGTCTTTTTATGTATTTTACTGAGAATTTGGGATATTTTAACGCAAAGTTGTCAGATACTATTGGTTGCTATAGTAAAGTGGTTTTATCATGTTAGCTTTTGCTTGGTGAATATTTTGTATTTCATATGTGCTTGGGAAGATTTGGTTTATTAATATCTTGTTTTTGTACAACTGAATTTTACTTTATTTTTTTAAGATTTTATTTATTTATTTATTTGACAGAGAGACAGCGAGAGAGGGAACACAAGCAGGGGGAGTGGGAGTGGGAGAAGCAGGCTTCCCGCGGAGCAGGGAGCCCGATGTGGGGCTCCATCCCAGGACCCTGGGATCATGACCTGAGCCGAAGGCAGACGCTTAACGACTGAGCCACTCAGGCGCCCCTGTACAATTGAATTTTAAAATTGTTGCTCAGGTAATTTTTGAAAGAAGACTCATTTATTTATCACATATTGAGGTCAGAGGTTGGTAAGTTAAATGTAATTTAAAATACATATAGTACTAAATTTTACCAAAAAGCTTTGCCATTTTCGAGTGATTTCTTAGTGATTACTGTTCTTCTCTCATGCAACATGCATTATGCATCTGCTACCCCACAAATGAAACGTGCTAGAGGAATCATTCCTGTATAACTATCTAAAATGAAACCAATCATTATTAGTTAATTGCTTCCCTAAGAGCACTTCTCTTTGCTTCACTAAGTAAGTTCTGTTTGTTTTGTTCAGACTTAAATGAATTTTTATTTCATCTCAGCATTCATAAAATGGAAAACATGAGATAATTTTTCTAGGATAATTTCTTTGCTCTTCTCAGTAAAACCCATTATTTATTTAATGTATTCCTATTACCACTGAATTTATCACCACTAAATAATATTTGATCAGAAACATTATTGGGGCTGCCTGGGTGGCTCAGTCATTGGGCGGCTGCCTTTGGCTCAGGTCATGATCCCAGGGTCCTGGTATCGGGCCCCACATCAGCTCCCTGCTCAGCCGTGGGCCTGCTTCTCCCTCCCCCACTCCCCCTGCTTGTGTTCCCTCTCTTACTGTGTCTCTTTCTGTCAAATAAATTTTTAAAAATCTTAAAAAAGAAAGATTTCCCATTGTAAGGGTCTAATTCAGTGATTTTTAGTAGATTTTATAGAGTTGTGTAACTATCACGACAGTCCAGTTTTAGAACATTTCCATTACTGCAAAAAGTCACTTCATGCCTATTTGTCATTAAATTCCTGCTTCCACCCTCTGCTGTCTCTATAAATTCACCTTGTGTGGACATTTCATATAAATGTATGCTGATGCAGCTGCTCAGATACACACAAACACACACACTTAAAATTGTTTTTTTTTTTTTTTTTAAAGATTTTATTTATTTATTTGACAGAGAGAGACATAGCGAGAGCAGGAACACAAGCAGGGGGAGTGGGAGAGGGAGAAGCAGGCTTCCCGCAGAGCAGGGAGCCCGATGTGGGACTCGATCCCAGGACCCTGGGATCATGACCTGAGCCGAAGGCAGACGCTTAACAACTGAGCCACCCAGGCGCCCAAAATTGTTTTCATTTTTAAGCATGGCTTTCTAGGGGTTGCCTTCCTGTCAGCATAGGTTAATGAACAGTGGTTGTGCTCAAATGTCTTAAGATAGTACGACTTTTCATCTGCCAGTGCATCTGCATGTGGGTAGAGGAGCACATTCAAAGTTCAGGGCATTGGGCACCTGGGTGGCTCAGTTGGTTAAGCGACTGCCTTCGGCTCAGGTCATGATCCTGGAGTCCCAGGATCAGGTCCGGCGTCGGGCTCCATGCTCAGCAGGGAGTCTCCTTCTCCCTCTGACCCTCCCCCCTCTCATGCTCTCTCTCTCTCTATCTCATTCTCTGTCTCAAATAAATAAATAAAATCTTAAAAAAAAAAAAAAAAGTTCAGGGCATTTTCAGATCTGCACTGGTGGTTACTTTCCTCTCATTCCTTTCATGTCTCCTCTTTGCCTCCATGCACCTCTGAGTTGGCAGTGAGTTTGCCAGTCACGACTGCACCCTGAGACTGCTAGAGCTGTTCGTCCTGCCTGCTCACCTGCCGCCTGGAACATCACTTACACTGAGAGCGCAGCGGAGCATGTGTGTTACTCACCACTCCAAAATGAGTGATCTCCCTTTGATCCTGGCAGCAAAGCCACCAGTCTTCATAGTTTGCCCTGCCTGGCCTTGCTCTGCAGAACCTCTGTCATGCTGAGTAGGTGGATGATGG
Organism: Phoca vitulina; assembly: GCF_004348235.1. Taxonomy (NCBI): domain Eukaryota; kingdom Metazoa; phylum Chordata; class Mammalia; order Carnivora; family Phocidae; genus Phoca; species Phoca vitulina. Next base: position 8,533,874 of record NW_022589748.1, on the reverse strand, counting down.
AGTGGGAATCGTCTTAGGCAAGAATGCCACAGACTCTCATTGCTCTTACTCAACATTTAGCAGTTTTCAAGCATAAATGCTGCTTAGGTTGTTGTATTCCTTTGATTTCCAGAGGACCGAAAGGGTCGTCAGTTTCATCCTGCTTTTAATTGGTTTTGGGGGAGAATTGCGTACCCTCTCACTAGTCCATAGCTCGATGTTCTGCCTCTCAGAAGGTATTCTTTTTTTAGTATAGCTAGTCATTTCCCCAGGTGTACTTACTATCAGTCAGGAGACCTATGGAATTTTTAAGGAATTAGCTCCTGTGGTTGAGGTGCTGGCATTTTAAAAATCCATAGAGCAGTCCAGCAGATAAGAGTTGATGTTAACTTTGAGTCCAAATTCTGCAGGGTAGAAAGCTGGAAATTCAGGTAGAATTTCCACATTGCTGTCTTGAAGATAATTCCTTTTTCTTCAGGAACCATGTCTTTTCTCTTAAGGACTTCAGTTGTTGGACGAGACCTACTCATCTTATGAAGGCTAATCTGCTTTAATCAGAGTCTGTTGATTTATTTTTTTATTTAATTGTTAATCATCTAAAAAATGGCTTCCCAGCAACATCTAGACTAAACTAGTGTTTGGTGTTTGACAAGCACAGGGCTCCGTAGCCTATCCAAGTTGATACATAAAATTAACTATCGCACCTCTCCACTGAGGATTCAGGGTACATTTTTTTAGTCTAGGTGTAGTCTGATTGCTGTCTGCTTCATAGTATGTATCCTAGCTCCAGCTAAACTAGTGTTTCCATAATATGTGTACTTTACATATACATATGATATGTATATTTTACATAGTATATGTATTTTACATACATGCCCTTGCTTCTACACATCCACATCTTTGGTCATGTGTATCTTCAGCTTAGAAAACTGTGTGTCTAAATCTTATCTGTCCTTCTGAAGGCTAGATCACAGACACATATGCATAATTGTCTTTACACACTATTCACCAGCTCTCCTGAACTACTTCTTGTCACCTAAATATGCTGTGTTCTGTCATGTCATTGTGCAAGTTCCTAGTGCTTAGAGTACCCCTCCCTCTTATGCTGCGTTCTGTCATGTCATTGTGTGCAGGAACTTGCACACAAGTTCCTACTGCTTAGAGTACCCATTCCTCTTATTTTCTATGAGGCTTTTATAGCTTCCTCTGGTAGACTTATGTGCTTCTTTTCATTATACTCTCATTGTCCCGTTGACTTATTTCTACTAAGGCAATGATTGCATTTTGTCATTGTTTGCATATCTGTCCGTTCATGAGACTTTGTTTCCTGAGAGCAGAGGTCACTGCACTGCTGTCTTTTTCAAAGCTTATCCTCAGCCAAGCCCAAGTATCTGGCCTATAGTATCTAAATAAATAACTTGCGGGATAAACTGAATCTTTGTTAAAGTTTTGGGAGTTGTATATTTCTTCTGTAATTTCTCTTTAGAGTAGAATGTAGAGATAATGACTTCTTAGGGGTGAAGCAAATGTGAGTATCAGGGATGAGCCTTGGGTTAGACTCCAAACATATGTGGGCGTATTAAATATTTTCATGACTCACTGATAGAAATAGTTTTATTTTTCCATTCTGTGCAAGGTGCATAGAATTGTTACATTAAGAAAAGCTGTTTCTGATTAGAAATGATTTGTTTTTGCTTGCATTTGTGTGTACTTGTGTTCTAAGAATATCACAGTATCTAAGATTGCTTCAGCTTCTTTCTAGCGAAAATGTAATGGTGATCACTGATGACTAAGTTGTAAACAATCTTCTTTTTTTTGTAAACAATCTTAATGTGATGATAAAGTAACTTTTTCCTTTTCCCATTAGATGTTGATCCTCTTTCTTCAGTAGAATCTCCATGGCCTGAACATTTTCTGAAAATTATTTTGAGCAGACTATCTGTTTAATAACAAGATAACCACATCAAGATGGTTGGAAAACTGAAGCAGAACTTACTATTGGCATGTCTGGTGATCAGTTCTGTGACTGTGTTTTACTTGGGCCAACACGCCATGGAATGCCATCACCGAATAGAAGAACGTAGCCAGCCTCTCAAATTGGAGAGCACAAAGACCACTGTGCGAACTGGCCTGGACATCAAAGCCAATAAAACCTTTGCCTATCACAAAGATATGCCTTTAATATTTATTGGAGGTGTGCCTCGGAGTGGAACCACACTCATGAGGGCCATGCTAGATGCACACCCCGATATTCGCTGTGGAGAGGAAACCCGGGTGATTCCCCGAATCCTGGCCCTGAAGCAGATGTGGTCACGGTCAAGTAAAGAGAAAATACGCTTGGATGAGGCTGGTGTCACCGATGAAGTGCTGGATTCTGCCATGCAAGCCTTCCTACTAGAAATTATTGTTAAGCATGGGGAACCAGCTCCTTATTTATGTAATAAAGATCCTTTTGCCCTGAAATCCTTAACTTACCTTGCTAGGTTATTCCCCAATGCCAAATTTCTCCTGATGGTCCGAGATGGCCGGGCATCAGTACATTCAATGATTTCTCGGAAAGTTACCATAGCTGGGTTTGACCTGAACAGCTATAGAGACTGTTTGACCAAGTGGAATCGTGCCATAGAGACCATGTATAACCAGTGTATGGAGGTTGGCTATAAAAAATGCATGTTAGTTCACTATGAACAACTTGTCTTGCATCCTGAACGGTGGATGAGAACACTCTTAAAGTTCCTTCATATTCCGTGGAACCACTCAGTATTACATCATGAGGAGATGATTGGGAAAGCTGGAGGAGTATCTCTGTCAAAGTGAGTAGATGTTTTTTTTTTTTTTTTTTTACCCTATCTTCAGGTAATAAAGGGGTGTGTGTGTGTGTAAACTATAGCTCTTTTTTGGAATAGATATAACTTCATCAATGAGTTTTAAAAAAATTCTCTAGCCAGTTCATTATAGACCCTTTCATTTATTTAATTCATTTGTATATTTATGAATTGTTCCTTTTTATTTTTTTGATGGAAGCAAACCCAATTTATAGCAGTGAAAGGTCTTTTCACAAACCTTAGGCCTTAATGTTTATCATTCAATCTTAGTGACTCCTTATTTCTAATTTCTAGATATTTTTATTAATAAAGATAGTTGGCTTTTGTGTGGATTAAGGTTAATATGAGAAGCATCTCACATGTTGGTAAGCAAGTGGTGAATTCTAAGCATTTAGGAATTTTTAGTGATAGAGAAAAATAAAGACTAAGATTATCTAACCCAGTCCCTCATTTTACAGGTAGGAAGACTGAATCAGAAAGTAAAAATGATTCACTCAAATTTAGATGGAAAGGCCAGAATTAGAATCCATGCCTGGGTCTCAATGGGCTAGTGCTGTTTTCCGTAACATTTTATAACATGTAGTACTTCTTTTGTCATCTGATGGATCTTAATTTTTACAAAAGGGTAGAGAACTCCACAATTGAGAAGCTTCCCTAATCCATACAGGAAGTTCCTTAGATTCAAATACTTCTAAAATCATTGCATTTTTCCCCCTTTCTTATGAAGTGGTGACTGAGGTGCCCTGACTTGATCTGACAACGTGATTTGATGACTTACATACCTAGCTAGAACAAGGATATAAAAGTGAAACTACTGTTAGATTCAGGTAGCATCTCCTTATAGGGAAAAGTTGGGTGTAAATAAGTTCTATTTTATTTTTTTCCATTTATAAAAGTAATATGTACCCCCTGTAAAAAAAAGAAAGAAAAGATAAAACAGTGTACTTCTCCCTTAGGTACCCTGCTTCCTCCTACCAAGGAATGTCTTCTTGATTTCTTTTTTTCAGTGTACAGAACTTGTACAGTGAGTATTGATTCCTGATGTAGATAATTTGAAAGGAACAGCTGCGTTTCTGCACTTAGCTTACAGGGTATTGATTATAAATTATTAGGTATGATCACTTTACTGGCTCTGAGTTATTTTTATTGATTCAAAGAAAATTATAGCCCTAGCTACTGTCATCATAGTTTATTGTTCTTTCCAGATAATAGACCATAACTAATTTCTAATCACCTGTATTCCTAGGTAAGCATTTCACTCTATGTGCTTGTATGTTGGCCCAGATATTCTGATGCTGGTTCCTTCTAGAAGTATCAAATAAACCTGTTAGACCTCACCCCCCTCCCCCGCCCCCAGTCTGTCCAAATAGGGATTAAGGCGATATGCTCAAGGTAAATTTTGGTGGAAATCAGGAAAAGATCATTTTACATATATATATAATTGCTATGTTTAAGGCAAACATGAAGACTGAGGAAATTCATAGAAACTACAAATAGATAGATTTTAGAAGGGGAAGAGACCTTACTTAGCATTTAGTATGCGGAATGGAGACCCAGTGAAGTTTTGTGCCTTGTCAAGAATCACACGTGGCAGAACCATGACTAGAACTTGCAGTACTTATTCCAAGATTCTTGGTATTATATGAGTTGTGGTTTTTTTTTTTTTTTTGAAGATTTTATTTATTTTTTGACAGACAACGAGAGAGGGAACATAAGCAGGGGGAGTGGGAGAGGGAGAAGCAAGCTTCCCTGCGAGCAGGGAGCCCGATGCGGGGCTCGATCCCAGGACCCTGGGATCATGACCTGAGCCGAAGGCAGACGCTTAATGACTGAGCCACCCAGGTGCCCCATATGAGTTTTAATTAAGGCATACCTATAATTAAATGCACAGATATTCAGTGTACAATTTGATGAATGTTTACATCTGTATACACGTGTATAATCACCATTCATATAAAAATATAGAAAATTACCAGCACCCAGCAGGCTCCTTTATGCATCTTCTTGGTTAACATCTTCCTCAACCCAAAAGTAACCACTGTTCCGACCTCTATCACCAGAGGGGCTATGATGTCATATATGAAGTTCAGAAACAGTCTTGCTTGTTTTTGAATTCATATAAATGCAAGCATGCCTATTATTTTTTGCCTGGCTACTTCCATTTAACATTAGATTTACCCATCACATTGTAAACAGCAGCAGTTGATTCTTTTTTGTTACTATGTAATATTCCAGCATATAAATATAACACACTTTATCCTTTGTTCCATTGGTGGACATTTGATGTTTCCAGTTTGGGGCTATTATGGATAAAGTTGCTAAGATCATTCCTGTACATTACTATTGGTGAACATAGCATTAATTTCTCTTGGGTATATACCAATGAGTAGAATCGCTGGATCGTAAGATATATCTGTATCTCTATATTTATATGTCCTTAACAGATACTTGTTTTCCACAGTGTCTGTACCATTAATGTATGGCTATACTATACAGGAATGTGTTCTAGTTGCTTTGCATCTTCGCCCACACTTGGTATTCTGAGTCCTTTTAATTTTAGGGTGGGTACAAGTATTTTTTTAAACCTAAAAACAAAACAGAAGAACAACATTGAATTCTTTTTTGAAACAAATCTTCCCAGAATTCCATTATAAAACAGATAAAAACAGGGCGCCTGGGTGGCTCAGTCGTTAAGCATCTGCCTTCAGCTCAGGTCATGATCCCAGGGTCCTGGGATCGAGCCCCACGTCGGGCTCCCTGCTGGGCGAAGAGCCTGCTTCTCCCTCTCCCACTCCCTCTGCTTGTGTTCTCTCTCTCGCTGTGTCTCTCTCTGTCAAAATTAATAAATAAAATCTTTAAAAAATAAAAATAAAAAAATAAAACAGATAAAAACAGAGCTACATTGGTTGAGGCAGGTCTAATCTAGGCTGTACTGCCTCTTTTAAGACTGAGTCCCTGCTCTCAAAAAGAGCTAACTGGGAGGTAAGGCAGAAGCATAGAATTATTCCATTAGTAAGTACCAAGTTGTAAATATTCCATGTTAGTTGAGAGGTCATGACCATAAGGAATTCATAGCCCAGAGTCAATCATCTGTGTGTTTTGCTTTTCTATAAATATTTTTATTCTGGGAAAATTGTTTAAAATAAGTATTTTAATACTTACTGTGGTATTATTTAGTACTAAAATACTGAAAATATTTAGGCAGTTTTGAAGGCTTGAAGATATCACCAGATGGCTCAGGAACATATGTAGAAATTGTTGGAAGACGGTGATAAGGAAAGCTTTCACAGTTCTACCTGCCCTATTTTGTTAACTATGAAAGTTAAGCTTTTTTTGCTTTGCTTAGGAATTTCCAGTTATTTTTAGTCAGAGAGGTACCTCTTGCCTCCCTGGTCAGTTCCAGTTACAGTAGGAGCAAAAGGTAATCACCTGGTAGCATGTATGAGTTCCTCTATGAAAGAATTTGGTGGAAGAAAGCATTCTTTCATTCTGGGGTGGTTCAGGTAATCTTCATAAGAGACTACTGTATATAAGCTAAGCTTTTTTAAAAACTGAAAATAAAAGCAAAGTTTTTAATGAGTGGGGAAGGGATGAAAACAGATTGCTTTGGGTGGCTGATAAGTTTAGTTCTGCATTAAGGTACAACTATAGAGTTTTAGGTACACTATTTATCCTTGATGTTGTTAGGTAGTCATTTCAAGTTCAAGTAGTAGAACTAGTTTCTCCAGTGATTGAAGTTGTAACTTTGATGTTTTGAATACTGTGTTCTGTTTTAACAAATTATTCACACATACTGTTCAACTTCGTATTAAATTGAGCTGTAGTCTTGAATAAGATGGCTCCAAAAATGATATAGAACTCACTGATCTCTTTATTTCTTACATACTAATAGAGTAGAAAAGATTGAAGCATTTCTAAATGTCTTTTTGCCTTTATCTTTCAAGAAATGTTTGTGTAGAAAGGTTGGGGGGGGGGCTGCATTTTAAGGAAAATACCTTACACAAATAGGTGGATTCTAGTAGAATTCTCCAAGTGATTGAATATGCAGTAGGATTTTGCTGATTAGAGAATGGTATCTACTGCCTGCCTGCTTCTCAAATAATTGGAGTAGGAAATGGAAATAAAGTTTGAGGCTATTTATATTAACATTGTCTTGTGAATTGTGGAATTTCTGTGGAATTTCAGTCATTTCCATCTGGGTACATTCAGGAAATTACTAGTGTATACAGCATTGTTCCTGCTTTTAAACTCATTAAGATACAATGAAATTACCTGGAACAAATAAAAATCATCAGTGACAATAACAAAAGAGCGCACCAGGGTATACTTAAGGATGACTAAAATAAAAAAGTAACCTAGGATCAGTAAACAAGTTTACTAGGTGAAAAAAGCAAAGCCAGAAAAACAAAACACTATAATGGTAACCCTTAAACAGAAGCAAGTGTAAGAATCACAACTACAATTCAGAGAGAAGTAATCTGCCCTTGGGGCAGACAAAAGATACACAACTATTAAGCACAAATAGGTTAGAAGGAAAAATACAGTAGCAGTGGCAAGTACAAGAGAACAAATAAGGATACAATAATTGACACTCAGAAGCTTCTATAGTAAGTAAAGCAGAGAAAACCAGAAATCATATCCAGAACAAAGAAAGTATTAAATAACAAAAATACAACTGAGTAAATTTTAACGATCTAATTGGCTTTATTAATTCATGAATCGGGCAGTGTCCCATCTAGTTGGTGGGGGAGCCCCAAAGGACTACAGAAAAGGGAAGGTTTTTAAAGGTAGAGAGCCAGTGGAAAAAAAGGAAATTATTAAGAAAGAAACCATTGTTTTAGGTAAGGTTGCCCTCCTAAGGGGAATGGCTGGGGTCTATCAATAAATTTACTAGTGCTGACCAGGAAATTCCCATGTTGACTCGTTAAAGGTTATATTTCAGGGGGTGTGAAACTGCAGTTAGATTAGGTATTAAGACTTTTTTTTAGGAACAAAAATCGAGTTTTTTATTTGTTCATTTCATTTGAAGTATTCCTCAGTGACAGTCCTTGGCCTGAGACTTTGTCATCACACAACTGCAACCAACCACTTTATGGGATTTTCCCTCCCTGTCAGTTTTACAGAGGCTTACCCATTTCCCTACTTTCTTGTCATCAACCTTAATTAGGTTGATTTGGTGTGGAGCACAAAGGGCCTCCACCAACTTGACATCACAGTTGGGTGCAAACACACGAAGATGGGTTTGGTGTTTGTCTTGAGGTTTTGGCAGCTTCGCAAATTCCACCTGCGAGGTCATTGTGGATGAGGGTGGGCTTCAGCGCCTTGTATAAAGCAGTATTAACAGCCATTATATTTCCAGCAGCAAGGTCTTCCTCCATGGTGGTGGGTTACAGGTGCAGCCGAATCTGGCGTGCACACAGGCCTCTGCTTCCACACCACTCCACAAGGGCAGGCCAAGAGAGGTATTAAGTCTTGGTTTACTGTCTTGGGGCTGTAATCCAAGTGACACCATTTAGGCCTGTGGTTTTCTTTTTAAAAAGGTAAATAGGTGAAAGCAATGCAAAAAAAGTCTTTTGGAAATGGAGATACTCCTAAGTAGAAAGAATAGTTACTAAATTTAGAATATTACATTTCTTTTTTAGTTTCCAAAATGGAATTTAGTTCGGAAATCAAACATTTTGATAGTATCTTATAGAATTAACAGAGGATGATACAACAAAATATCCACTTGAAAATTTTCTAAATTTGGGGCGCCTGGGTGGCTCAGTCGTTAAGCGTCTGCCTTCGGCTCAGGTCATGATCCCAGGGTCCTGGGATCGAGCCCTGCATCAGGCTCCCTGCTCAGCGGGAAGCCTGCTTCTCCCTCTCCCACTGCCCCTACATGTGTTCCCTCTCTCGCTATGTATCTCTGTCAAATAAATAAATAAAATCTTTAAAAAAAAAAATTTTTTTTCTAAATTTAAGAATAGCAAGAATATTATGAGCAAGTTAAGAGAAGGACAAGCGATATTCACACAAATTATGATCACTTCTACAGTGTATAAAATTAATAGCATGCAAATTATGATTACCTGAGCTCTACTAGCTCAGATTAAAATATCCCAGAAGAATTTTATAAATATTACTTTTTTTGTTTTTGAAAAATTATTTTGGGTTACTTATCCTTTGTGAAGGCAGTAAACCTAGCTTTATAAATCTGGTTGTTAATCAAATACTACCTAAGAGCAATGCTTTTGTAGTTGTGGAAATCACTGTTCTTCTGTACAAATTATAGGTAGCTGAGAACCCTTGGTTGGAGAAGGGTAATTAAACAAGGAATGCAACTGACAGCAAAACAGGTTGCAAAAGGAAAAGAGCAGAGGGAAAATTGTATTTCAGAATGTGTTAGTGAAGAATGAGAAGAAGCAGAACAAGAACATAAATTAATAAAGCACAGTTCATACTTTTCTTGAAGAAGATGGCATTTGATGGCAAAAAACAGAAGTTGGGTGTTAGATCATTTATTAATTTAGATGAGGTGTCTGCAAAAAATAGTGACTGAAGTAGCCATGGTTTTAAACAAAATAGTGGCTGTTATATAAAAGAAGGCAGACCAAGGCTGGTTTAGAAGCTCTGCAGTCATCCAGCATTTAGGCTGCTTCCAGTTTTTGGCTCCATCAGCCCTGTGGTCCAAGTTGGAGCTCCAGTCATATCATCTGTGTCCTAAGTAGTAGGGTGGGGGTAGTGTGGGCATATAAGAGGCATATAATATATTTTTAGGACATTTCCCATGAATTTCCTTCATTCCCTTACTCTCCACGTAGCCCTTCTTTCATTCTACTGGCTATAACATAGTCTTATGGCCATATATAAAAGGCTAGGGAATGTAATTTTTATTCTAAGTGACCATGTGCCCAACTGAGAATTGTTTTTTCTTTTACTAAGAGGTGTAGGCTAGATATTGGGGTAGACACAGAGCTACTTCACTGAGTATGTACTGTGTGCCAGGCACAGTGTTACAGCCTCTGTCCCAGAGGTACACATGATCTAATGGAAGACACAGATTCATATACAATACAATGCTAAGTATTACAGGAAACCAGGAAGAGGTAATCTGGGGCGTTCAGGAAGGCCTTCCTGGACAATGTGGTATCAAACTGAGAAATAAAGCAGTGATTCTTGATCTTGGCACTATTGACATTTTGGGCCAGATAATTCTTTGTTGTGGGGGCTGTCCTGTACATTGTGGGATGTTTAACAGCATCCCTGGCCTCTCTAGATGCCAGTAGCAAACACCCTCTCCACTCTTGGGACAATCAAAAATGTTTCCAGACATTGCCAAACGCCTCCTAGGGGGCAAAATGCTCCTCTTCTCCCCTCCTGTTGAGAATCATTGACCTAAAGGATAAGTAGCTCAACAGATAAAGGGAAGAACATTCAGTTTTGACTTGTAGGATAATGGGCTCCTTGGCTTGACCCATGGCTAGAGTGCTGTCCTTGACCATCCAGAATGTTTTTGTCTTCCTTAGCCAAATGAGCCATTAGGAGACATTACTCCTGGGAACAGCCTGTGTCTAACTCTAGCCCTACAGCACCCAAAAAGAAGAGATGGGATGGCAGGCTTCTTGTGGCATGACTGCTGGCCCAACCTAGGGGCACAAAAGGACCTAGGGAACAACTCGGCCCTGTTACACCTGACCTATGGACCCTGCCCTTCCACCATGTAGTGAAAGTCACCCAAGCTCCGTCCCACTGGGCCCAGAAGGTGGCATTTGTTTCCCATAGCCTAATGTAATTTTTAAAATGTAAAGTAAAATAAAATAAAACCAGGCAGGAGTCATCTGGAAGTTACAATATGGACAAATTCACAAAGATGAGAAGCATCTCATAAATTGTGGTATTTATGAGGAACTATAGGCAGTTTGGTGTTACTAGAAAGTTCATTTCTAGGCAGGAAATAGTGGGAAATAAAGCTTGAGAGAGTTGATGGGGACCAGGCTTTGGAGGGCCTTTATATTTTATGCGAAAGATCTTGAATTTTATCCTGTAGACCAGTTGTTTGCAAACTTCTCTTATTGTGGGACACTCATTCCAAATGAAATCTCATAAGGAACCTTGGTATCTAATATACATAGAAGTGGAATGGCTTTGGTTGAGGCAACATTTAATTTTGCTTGGATTTAACAAAATTGAAGTGAAACTCATGGAATTGTACTGTTTTTAAAAGATAAATTGACAGGGTGCCTGGGTGGCTCAGTCGGTTAAGCGTCTGACTCTTGATTTCAGCTCAGGTCATGATCTCAGGGCTGTGAGATCAAGCCCCCATCAGGCTCTGCGCTCAGCAGGGAGTCTGCTTGAGAATCTCTCTTTCTCTCCCTTTGCCCCTACCCCCAGATGGCACACGCGCACTTCTTCTTTCTCTCAAATAAATAAACCTTTAAAAGAAAAAAATTGATTATAACATCCTCCAAAATTTATAGAAATGATAAAAAAATTTAAGCAGTTAGGATTATCATGGTTTCTAAGAACACTTAGTTTTAATAGGTATAAGTTTGACTTCGTTAATTAAAAAACAAAATTAAACTGAGTAAATTTGAAGATCTAATTGGCTTTATTAAATGATTCATGAATCAGGCAGCGTCCCATCTAGGAAGAAGAGGGGAGCTTCGCTGAGCTAAATAAGAGGAAGGCTTTTATTTTATTTTATTTTTTTTTTAAAGATTTTATTTATTTTTATTTGAGAGAGAGAGAATGAGAGAGAGTGAGTACATGAGAGGGGGGAGGGTCAGAGGGAGAAGCAGACTCCCTGCCGAGCAGGGAGCCCGATGCGGGACTCGATCCAGGGACTCCAGGATCATGACCTGAGCCGAAGGCAGTCGCTTAACCAACTGAGCCACCCAGGCGCCCAGAGGAAGGCTTTTAAAGGCAGAGGGCATAAAGTAAAAGAAAGGAATTTATTAGCAAGGAATGCATTGTTTAGGCAAGGTTGCCTTCCTGAGGGGAGTGGAAAGGGTCTATCAGAAATTCTCAGTATTGACTAGGAAATTCTGTCAACTGGTTAAAGGTTACATTCCTGGTGGTTTGAAACTGCAATTAGACTAGGTATTAAGTCTTGGTTTCTTGACTTGGGCTTTAACCTAAGTGACATCATTTTGGGCCTGTGGTTTTCCTTTTAACAGTTATTCCCCCCCCCGCCCCTTTTGATCAGACTCTCAGCTTAACTGGGAGATGCGATTAGAATTTATGGCGTTACATCAAAAGGAATGAGATCTTGCCATTTGCAACGACGTGGATGGAACTGGAGGGTATTATGCTGAGCGAAATAAGTCAAACAGAGAAAGACATGTATCATATGACCTCACTGATATGAGGAATTCTTAATCTCAGGAAACAAACTGAGGGTTGCTGGAGTGGGGGGTGGGGTGGGAGGGATGGGGTGACTGGGTGATGGACACTGGGGAGGGTATGTGTTCTGGTAAGTGCTGTGAATTGTGCAAGACTGTTGAATCTCAGATCTGTACCTCTGAAACAAATAATGCAATATATGTTAAGAAAGAAAAGAAGAAGAAGAAGAATGTAGCAGGAGGGGAAGAATGAAGGGGGGGAAATCGGAGGGGGAGAAGAACCATGAGAGACGATGGACTCTGAAAAACAAACTGAGGGTTCTAGAGGGGAGGGGGTTGGGAGGATGGGTTAGCCTGGTGATGGGTATTGAGGAGGGCACGTTCTGCATGGAGCACTGGGTGTTATGCACAAACAATGAATCATGGAACACTATATCTAAAACTAATGATGGAATGTATGGGGATTAACAACATAACAATAAAAAAATTAAAAAAAAAAAAAAGAATTTATGGCATTAGTGCCACTCTCAGCTACCACTCTGTGCTTCTGGTAGCTTTTGTTGATCCTTTGTGTGGCATTCACAGTTCGTAACATTTTGCTTTATCTCTATGTGCTCACCTAAAAGATAATCAAGGACTATTCTATTATCAAGAACAATTTTGGCCAGAGTCTAAAGATACCTTTGTTGAGTAGCTATTGCGTTAGTAGCAGATTCTGCAACAATTTCAAGGATTAAGGAGAAGTTCCTGATCATAGCCTCATTTACATTTATCCCTAACACAGGAAGTAGGGACCTGCCAAAAGGAGTGAATCCTGAATCCTGCAAGCTTCCTGGTAGGTCGTTTCAATTCATGATGTAAATTCAGGGGAGTCGGCCAATAAGTTGTCTTATTTTGCTTGTAGAAAGTTAGGGCCAGGGGCGCCTGCTTGGGTGGCTCAGATGGTTAAGCGTCTGCCTTCGGCTTAGGTCATAATCCCAGGGTCCTGGGATTGAGCCCCGCATCGGGCTCCCTGCTCAGTGGGGGGCCTGATTCTCCCCCTCCCTCTGCTTCTCCCCCTGCTGATATTCTCTCTCTCTATCTCTGTGTCTTGAATGAATAAATAAAAAAACCTTCAAAAAAAAAAAAAAAATTAGGCCAAGTTAGATTTTCTTCTAGCCTGCAATAAAAAGTTGTTATAAATTCCAGAGGTTGGCACCCTTATCAGTGGCCTGAGAGATAAAGATAAAGGCATTATCTTTCCAGGCCAGTGGCAGAGGAAAGGAAAGGAAAAGGAGAAACCGTTTCATGTTCTGTTGAAGTCTTGCTCCATCGTGGGTGGAAGCAATTTACCTTGACGTTGGATACTTCTCTTCCTTGTAATTTGATTTGGAGGTCTGCAGTGTCTGTTTAGGGCTAGATGTCGTGTGGAGCGTTTAGCGGTGGTGTGTACTAAAGGCTTAACACCTTCTAATTTTGCAGAGCAGTGTCAGTGGCCAGGAGCAATTGGTAAGGTTCTTTCCAATAGGGCTCAAGAGCTGTTTTTCTCTCATGTTTCCAAAATGCCTAATCACTAGCTCTAAACTGTGACCTTTGAATTGGGATCCAGATAGACCTCGTTAACCTGTTGATAGGTTTCAACGTAAGACTTTAGAGGTTTACAGTAGCTTGTACTTTTCATAAGATAACAAGGGATCAGCAGAAGGTTGTATATTGATGGGATTCCAAGAAATTTGTAAGGTTTTTGTTAAGGTTTGTATGATCTGTCCTGTGAGGTGGGTGCCTCAGTCACTGGAAATTACAGAAGTTATATCCCAAGCGGGAAACACATTTTTTTATTTTTATTTTTTTTTTTTTTCTGGTCCTCACTGTGAGGGCATCAGCCTTGTGGCAGGGAAAGGCTTTAACCCATCTGGAAAACATACATACAATAACAAGGACAAGGACATCTTGATAACTCATATGAAATGGCAATTGAATAAAATCTAGCTGTAGGTGTTCAAAGGGTCCAGCGGGAGGAGGTCTGAGGCCTCTAGAGACAACAGTTTTTTCAGGATTATGGACCTGACAAGTCAGACATTGCTGATAGACCTTCTACAATTTTATAAAAGTTTCCCCACCAGTGTCTGTTTATAATTTCAGTCATCTTAAATGCACCATGGTGGGTGAAGGAATACAAAAACCAAAAAATAGGTTTTGTCATATGCTAGGAAGAGCCAAACAGCTGTCTTGGTTTTCCCATAGCTCCGACTGTTCATTTATAGCCATTGTTTATCCATATTAATTTCTCTGATTCAGGAGCATACTGTTACCTTGTTACAACAAGGGGCCATTTTTTGCAGAAGCTGAATGGATTTTATCCATGTGTCACAATCTTTATAGAGTCTGTCACTACTGCTGTGCATGAAAGTCAGCTTGATCACACATTAAAATTTCCTTCCAAAGATTTATTTTCCACAAACTTTTTACAACTCTCTTTTTTACATTCAGATTTTGTTCAGTTTTCCCACTTTCAATAACCAGTATCAAAAATAAGTAACTAAATAACCAGTTTCATTTTAGGACAAAATTACTTTATTTTCTTTCAACAAAAATGTTATTTCTATTTTTCAGATTTTTTCTTAATCAGAAACACACAAATCCTACTTTCCTTGCATGCAGAGTTGTTTCCCTTATTATTTCCAGTAGTATTAATTACATTTATTAGAATTCTTAATTCTTGGAAACCTTAATTTCTAGTGAAAGCAAGTAAGTAAGCAATCGTGAACTTTTATTCCAGCATTCATTCTTTCTTTCTTTCTTTTTTTTTTTTTCTTTCTTTCTTTCTTTCTTTCTAAAGACTTTATTTATTTGACAGAGAGAGAGACAGCGAGAGAGGGAACACAAGCAGGGGGAGTGGGAGAGGGAGAAGCAGGCCTCCCGCTGAGCAGGGAGCCGGATGCGGGGCTCAATCCCAGGACCCTGGGACCATAACCTGAGCCGAACCGAAGGCGGCTGGCTGCTTAACCGACTGAGCCACCCAGGTGCCCCTCCAGCATTCTTTAGATTTGCAAATTTATGAATATATAATTTTTAGAAGCATATGCCTTTTTCATTTTTCCAGTGTAGCGCTAAAACATCCGAATATCTTTTAGTTTCTCTGTAATAAGCTCAAAGTAGTTAAACCTGTGTTCAGTAATTAATGTTATAGTATTTTATCTTATTTGGAAATGACCTAGATATTTAAAGAATTTAACTTATCATTTAACCTAATTTAGCAAAACTTTTAAGGTTTTAGGTTACCAAAAAGATTTGGGTAAACTATTTAAGTAGACATAAATATTGCTGAAACTTTTGCTTACATTTATTTACTTTTTAAAATAAGTATGTTTAGATTACCTATAAAACCTCATTAAACATTAGACAAAGTCAGCCATTATGCCAAGCTATTTTTTTTAAGTACTTTATTTATTTTTAAAGTATTTTATTTATTTGTTTGTCCGATAGAGAGCGAGAGAGAGCGCACAAGCAGGGGGAGTGGCAGGCAGAAGGAGAAGCAGGCTCCCCGCTGAGCAAGGAGCCCAATGTGGACTCGATCCCAGGACTCTGGGATCTTGACCTGAGCCGAAGGCAGACGCTTAACTGACTGAGCCACCCAGGTGTCCCTCATTATCCCAAGCTATTATTTATTTTTTTGTTGGTAGATCTTGTAAGAGATAATATGAATTTGTTTGGCTAATAAACTTAGGTAGAATAAAATTTTATATTTGGTGTTGATAACTCTAAACACGTCTATTTTCATTAAGCCATATACCTTAAACTAGCTTTTATATAGAATATTTTTTTCAGATTACATGAACTTGAAAGACATTTGGGTTAGTTTCTGTCTTTTTGAAAGTTTTAGAATGCCCAGTCCTTATAAGCACTTGTCTTCAAACCAAATATTAGAGCCCTTCACAAATTAATTTTAGCAATACTATCCGGAGGCAGCACAATATCTCACATTTATAACATGTACACAAACAGATAAATGCAAAGACCTTATAATTACTAATATTTGTGGAGAAGATTTTTAAGATTTGTATTTGTCCCTGGAATTAATCTTAAGGACACTACTAGAGCCTAGGAGCCCTTTTAGCAGTTTGCATTTTAAAAAGACCTTTTCCCCTTTCTTTCTTCCTTTAGAGTCAGGTGATTATGAGCTGTGTTTATAACTCCAAGGGACTGAAAGAATTTAAGTTTCTCCAAGATGGACTTTGCTTTCCTAAGGCCAATAATTTACAAGCCTTTTGAGATAAATAAGGGAGTTTGGGGATTGGTGAAGAAATAGGTGAATTTTGAATTGCCTCTGGAGCTGACTTTTGTTTTGCAAAAAATTTGCAAGATTAGGACAGTTGGTTTCAATTCCTCAAAAAATCGGGTTGGAACTTAAATGACATCATACATTGGTCCACCTATCCAACTACATTATCCTCAATGGTTTCTTTCCCTCTGGGTACAGAGTTTTAATTTTACATATTTCTGGCAGTATTGAATAACCCCACTTGGGTAAGGGCCCCAAAGAGGGTGAAGATATTACCTTCCCAAAATCCAGTCACTCCCAAAGGTTGCCTAAAAAAAAGAACCAACAACTTGCATGTCCCAGGCAGGCAAAAAGCCAAGCCCACTTGTGTAAGCAAGAAGACAATAGCTATCCCAGAGAGAGAAAGGATCAATAAACAATGGGTTTGGCTTTGGAAGGGAAGGGATAGTGTGCAATTTTATTTTCCTTTCTCAACTGGGCACTACAGACAGATTCAGAAGAAGGGATTCTAATAAGAATTTTCACCCTTCCCTGGCTTCTGTCAGTTTTTCTGTGATCCCTTCTGTGGACTCTGGTATCTACCAGAGGTTACCCTTGTTTGTTTAAAGAAATAATGTAGCAGTTTACCAGTAAATTCCTCAGTTTCATCAACTCTGAGAGGGTTCTATACAGGGGTCTTCCTTTGAAGGTAGATATGGGGTTATCTGTAAGGCCATTAACTTGGAAGACTGTTTATGGTTGTGTAGTCTTTTCAGAGTGGAAAGACAATTCAGACAGAGGGTTAGTAGAATGAGTACTCAGGAGGAAAGAGAGAGCTGTGGGAGTTACCATCCTATTTTAAGTCCCTCACATTAATTTTTCTTTAGGCTTTTGCAATGACTTTTTCAATGAAACTACTTCAGAATTGTGGAACCTTTTGGAAGCCTCTGCTTGCCAATTAAAATAGCTATCCCATTCTGTTTAATTTGTGAGCCATTGCTTTCAAGTGTACTTCTTAAATGATCTTATCTAATTGGAACATTCCATCAGGGCCATTGTAATTCTAGGTTGTTTTTCGTAAAAATTTGCCATTTCTGTATATATTCAGTGTACCCAGCTCCGTAGTTTTTATTTAATTTATTATTTATTTATTTATTTTAAAGATTTTATTTATTTGACAGAGAGAGGGAACACGAGCAGGGGGAGTGGGAGAGGGAGAAGCAGATTCCATGCTGAGCACAGAACCTGATGCGGGGCTCAGTCCTAGGACCCTGGGCTCATGACCTGAGCCAAAGGCAGACACTTAGTGACTGAGCCACCCAGGCGCCCCCCAGCTCCATTGTTTTTAGACATAAAATAAGCAGATGTGCCAGAAGGTGGTACATTTGACTCTTTAGAATTCAAGGACCTCATTAGCTAAGCCTTTGTTACACAAAAGCAGACAGACAAACATACCAGCAGTAACCAAAAGATGTTACTGTGGGCTGGCCAAGAGAAGGTCTTGTGCACCACCAGCACTAAACCAGCAGGCTCTAGTAAATGGGGATTTCAGACTGGAACTTTGGGGAAGGAATTTCAATGTGGAATTGTGGACTGGTCTGTGAACACTGGTGTTCTGCTAGGCGCCCTTTGTCAGTCTAGACTGACCTGTGAACCCTGGACTGGAAAGCCAATTAAATAGGTAGCTTGAATGCAAAAGAGCAGAATCAAACCATGAAGGACTTACCAATGGCCCTCAGAAATGGCCAGAAAGGGGGCGCCTGGGTGGCTCAGTCGTTAAGCGTCTGCCTTTGGCTCAGGTCATGATCCCAGCCCCACATCAGGCTCCCTGCTCCACAGGAAGCCTGCTTCTCCCTCCCACTCCCTCTGCTTGTGTTAGCTCTCTCGCTGTGTCTCTCTCTGTCAAATAAATAAAATCTTTAAAAAAAAAAAAAAATGGCCAGATAGTGAACTCAAAAGGGTTTGCAGGGCACCATGCCTGTGTTTTTCATTGTTCCTGAATTCTCTCAGAAGTTTGCTTTGGATCTCATTGCTGTCACCAAATCTGTTAAAAAACAAAATTCAGCTGAGTAAATTTGAAGATCTTACTGGCTTTTTAAAAATGATTCATGAATCGGACAGCATCCCATCTAACAAGTAGAGGGGAGCTCTACTGAGCTACACAAGAGGAAGGTTTTTAAAGGCAGAGAGAGGGCATTTAAAAAAAAAGAAGGAATTTATTAGCAAGGAATGCATTGTTTAGACAAGGTTACTTCCCTAAGAGGAGTGGAAAGGGTCTTTCAGTAAATTTCTAGCAGTAACCAGAAGTTCTATGTTGACTGGTTAAAGGTTACATTTCTAGCAGGTTGAATCCGCAGATTAGGTGTTAAGTCTTGGTTTGACACCATTTGGGGCAGTGTTTTTCTTTTTAACAACTTTTTAGGGCATAAAATAAAGATCCCTCTGGCATAAATTAAAAAAAAAAAAAAAGATTTAAAACGTAAGCCTGTTTGGGAATGTATTCTTAAGATGAAGCATAGAGGAAATTTGATTTGTAAATAGAGTAACCTAAAAATTGAATAGTTTTGTCAAAGGAAAACCAAGTATATCATAGGTAATAGCTAGTGCCTATTCAGATATTATTGTCTTCTCCCTCTTCTGAATTTAGAACATCATGGTCCTCTCCCTCTTCTGAATTACTTGACTGATAAAGGATGATTTCATTATTTTTGAAAACATTACATTCCATCATTGCTCAAAATCATCTTATCAAATGTCAGCCATATATTAGAATCATTTCAAGGACTTTGAAAAGACCCACATCAGTTAGTTTCTTCTTCCCTCTCTTTCTTTTTTTTAAGTAGGCTCCACACCCGGCGTGAAGCCCAACGTGGGGCTTGAACTCATGACCCTAAGATCAAGACTCAGACAATCATCTGAGCCACCCAGGTGCCCCTAAGATACCAGAGTTTCTGATTCAGATCTGTGACAAGTCCAAGAATCTGCATTTGTAACAGGTTCTTAGGTAATGCTGATGTCCTGGTCTGCAGCTTTCACTTTGGGAACCAGTGCCTCAAAATCATGCTACATTTTATGTTGGTTTCATATGCAGACTCTGACTTTCTCACCCCTTCCTCTCTGGGCCCCAACTATACTGAAATAATTGTATCTACTCAAATATTCCATACTGCTCATTATATTGCTCCTTCTGCCTGTGGTACCTTTCACTCGCTTGTTTGTCCAAGGGACTCAAGTTGTATTGCAGCATTCAGTTCAGATTTCCTTTCCCTGAAGATCTCTGAGACCTCCCTCTGTCCAGTGAACTTCCTATGGCTTCATGAGATGCCTTGGCAAACGGGAAAGAGTTCTGACTTTGAAGCTGATTAGACCTCTGTTTAAAACCTTTCAATGATACTAACTGGTTTTGTAACATTGCATAAACTACTGTCCCTCTCTATATCTCTGTGTTTTTTTTTTTTTTTTAAGATTTTATTTATTTATTTGACAGAGAGAGAGAGAGCACAAGCAGAGGGAGTAGCAGGCAGAGGGAGGGAGAAGCAGGCTCCCCGCTGAGCAGGGAGCCCGATGTGGGGCTCGATCCCAGGACCCTGGGATCATGATCTGAGCCGAAGGCAGACGCTTAACCGACTGAGCCACCCAGGCGTCCCTATCTCTGTTTTTTACACTATAAAATGGAGAAGATGGTGATGATAAAATAATGATGATATCATCCAAAATTTAGTGAATGTTTGTTGTGTGCCAGGCATTGTTAAGCTCTTTACATGCATTACTTCATTTACTTTTCATATTTACCCTTTCACACTTACCCATAGGTACTTTAAAAACCTTTTTATAGATAAAGGACTATACCTCTCAGAGAGATTGAGGAGCTTGTCCTCACTCAGTTGAAACAGGTAAGCTAGGACATGGGCCCATGTCTTTCTGTCTTTAGAAACTGTACTTTTGGGGCACCCGGGTGGCTCAGTCGTTAAGCGTCTGCCTTCGGCTCAGGTCATGATCCCAGGTTCCTGGGATCGAGCCCCGCATTGGGCTCTCTGCTCAACCAGAAGCCTACTTCTCCCTCCCCCACTCCCCTTGCTTGTGTTCCCTCTCTCACTGTCTCTCTCTCTGTCAAATAAATAAATAAAAAAATCTTAAAAAAAAAACAAAAACTGTACTCTTAACTCCTAGGTGATACTTACCTTATAGGGCTTCTGAATATTAAATAAAATAATGAGTGAGAAAGTGGCTAAGCATAGGCTTTAGAGTCAGACAGACAGACGTTTAAATTCCAGCTCTGTCCTTTATTAGTTGTATAACCTTAGATGAGTTACTTGATTTTTGCCTATTCTTAGTTACCTCATCCTCTCCCTTACTTTTTTTATCCTAGAAATTAGGGATGGTAATAATATCCAGTAGGGATGATACTAATACCTGCTTCATAGGGTTATTGTGAGGAGTAAATTAGAATGACTATTAAGCCTTAGCCCAGTGCGTGACATTAGTAGTGGTCAAAAATTTCATTTTTGAAATATTTTCATTAATGAAATATTTTCATTATTATTAGGATGATAATAATAGTATCCATTGGGCATGGTGATAATAGTTATTTATCTCATAGAATTGTTGTGAGGATTAAAATAAAATTACTATAAAGCCCCTAGCACAGCACCTGGCATGAATGGTACTTCTTATTAATATGTTATTATTATTATTAAATACTTGTGCTCTTTTGAAAAAAATAACTACTGGGAAACAACTAGCATAGTACTGAGTACTTCATAGGCTTTTGTTAATGTTATCACACATTCTCCTGTAGGCTTGTTTAGGGTAGAGATAGTCTTGACTCATGAAATGTTTGTTTAACAAAGCAAATTGGGCACCTGATTTGAACAACCCTAGTGGGGGAAAACTGACATGGCAGGTTGGGAATTTAGTGTTACAGTAGCAGTAATTTGAAACTACTTGATGGTGATCCCCAATCTTTCAATGTCATGTTTTTCCTGTTTTTATTTGCTTCTTTTATTTGCCTGTTTATGAACTTTATATAAATGGGATCATAGTTTGTTTTCTTTTTTCTTGCATGTGTTCTTCCTTCTTTCCTTTCTTTCCGCATCCTCCCCTTGCTCCTTCTCCTCCTTTTTCTTAACATTATCTTGAGGTTTATCAGTTTTCAGATATATAGCTATTACCAGTTTGTTTTTATTGCCACAATACTGTTCTATGATATAGCTTATTTCGTACTATTGATGAACATTTGGGTTGTTTTGGTTTGGGCTATTTATATTTTTGAAGGTGTCTACTTCAAGAGTTTCTCTGAAATAAACACTTAGGAATAGAGTTGGTGGAATCATGGAGGATATGCATGTTCAATTTCACATGGCAATGCCAATTTTTTTTTAAGATTTTATTTATTTATTTGAGAGAGAGTGCTCACTAGCAGGGGGAGAGGCAGAGAGACAAGCTGACTCCCCAATGAACAGGGAGCCTGACACAGGGCTTGATCCCAGGAACCTGAGATCATGACGTGAGCTGAAGTCAGATGCTTAACCAACTGAGCCACCCAGGTGCCCCACCAAATTGTTTTCTAAAGAGTTTTCAGTGGTTTACATTGCTACCATCAGAGTATAAAAATTCCCAAGGGTCAGTATCCATAAGCCTGCCTTTTTTTTTAAGTTAATATTTTGTTAATTTTTCATAGATACATATTTTTCCATATATATGAAAAATAAATTATAAACATACATATATAAACATATACATATAGATATGTAGTTTTAAACTTACGTGTACATCCACACCAAACATTTAGATAATAAAAGAGGGATCATTTAGTGTACAGAACTACAACACATTTTACAACCTTATTTTATTATATAGGACAGCCTGTTTTTTTAATTTTCCAATTGGGTAAGAGTAAATGGTACCTCATTGTGATTTTAATTTCTAATTCTCTGATTAAGTGTGTTTGAGCGCCATATATATATATATATTTTTTTTTTAATTTTAATTCCAGTAGAGTTAACATATAGTGTTATATTAAGTTAGGTGTACAATGTAGTGATTCAGTAATTCTGTACATCACCTGGTGCTCATCATGATAAGTGTACTGTTAATTCCCTTCACCTATTTCACTCATCCCCCCAACCACCTGCCCATCAATTTGTTCTCTACAGTTAAGAGTTTTTTGGTTTGTTCCTTTTTTCCTTTGTTCATTTGTTTTGTTTCTTAAATTCCGCATATGAGTAAAATCATATGGTACTGTCTTTCTATGACTGACTACTTCAGTTAGCATTATACCCTCTAGATCTATCTTTGTTCTTGCAAATGGCAAGATCTCATTCTTTTTTATGGCTCAGTAATAATATTCCATTGTATATATATACTACATCTTCTTTATCTGTTTATCAGTTGATGGACAGTTTAGCTGCTTCCATAATTCAACTATTATAAATAATGCTGCAGTAAACATAAGGGTGCATATATTCTTTTGAATTAGTGTTTTTGTATTCTTTGGGTAAATACCCAATAGTGGAACTCCTGGATCATATGGTGGTTCTATTTTTAATTTTTTGAGGAACCTCCATATACTGTTTTCCACAGTGGCTGCACCAGTTTGCATTCCCACCAATAGTGCATGAGGGTTCCTTTTTCTCTACATCCTCCCCAACACTTGTTTTTTCTAGTGTTTTTTATTTTAGCCATTCTGACAGGTATGAGGTGAGATCTCATTGTGGTTTTGTTTTGCATTTCCCTGATAATGAGTGATGTTGAGCATCTTTTCATTTGTCTATTGGCCATCTGTATATCATCTCTGGAGAAATATCTGTTCATGTCTTTGCCCAGTTTTTAATTTGATTATTTGTGTTATATTGAGTTGTACTAGTTCTTCATGTATTTTGGATACTAACCCTTTACCAAATTTGTCATTTGCAAATATCTTTTCCCATTCTATAGGTTGCCTTTTAGTTGAATGTTTCTTTCACTGTGCAGAAACTTTATTTTGATGTAGTCCCAATAGTTTATTTTTGCTTTTGTTTTCTTACCTCAGGAGACATACCTAGAAAAATATTGCTACGGCTGATGTCTGAGAAATTAGAGTCTGTGCTCTTTTTAGGATTTTTGTGATTTTGGGTCTTACGTTTAGGTCTTTAATCCATATTGAGTTTACTTTTGTGTATGGTGTGAGAAAATGGTCCAGTTTCATTCTTTTGCAGGTAGCAGCCCAGTTTTCCCAGCATCATTTGTTGAAGAGATTATCTTTTTCCCATTGCATAGTCTTTCCTGCTTTGTTGAAGATTAATTGACCATATAATTGTGGATTTATTTCTGGGCTCTACTCTGTTCCATTGCCCTGTGTGTCTATTTCTGTGTCAGTACCATACTGTTTTGATTACTACAGCTTTGTAATGTAACCTGAAGTCTAGAATTGTGATGCCTCCAGTTTCGCTTTTCTTTTCCAAGGTTGCTTTGGCTATGCAGGGTCTTTTCTGATTCCATACAAATTTTAGGATTGTTTGTTCTAGTTCTGTGAAAAATACTGTTGGTGTTTTGATAGGGATTGCATTAAATCTATAGATTGCTTTGGGTAGTATAGCCATTTTAATGATACTTGTTCTTCCAGTCCATGCTCATGAAATGTCTTCCCATTTCTTTGTGTCATCTTTAATTTTTTTTTTTTTTAAGATTTTATTTATTTTTTGACAGAGAGAGAGAGAGACAGTGAGAAAGGGAACACAAGCAGGGGGAGTGGGAGAGGGAGAACAGGCTTCCTGCTGAGCAGGGAGCCTCATGCGGGACTTGATCCCAGGACTCTGGGATCATGACCTGAGCCGAAGGCAGACGCTTAACGACTGAGCCGCCCAGGCGCCCTGTGTCATCTTTAATTTGTTTCATCAGTGTTTTATAGTTTTCTGAATATAGGTCTTTCACCTCTTTGGTATTTTATTATTTTGGGTGCAATTGTAAATGGTATTGTTTTCTTAATTTTTCTTCCTGCTACTTCATTATTAGTGTTTGGAAATGCAATGGATTTCTGTATATTGGTTTTTTATCCTGCAATCTTACTGAATTCATTTATCCATTCTAGTGGTTTTTTGGTGGAGTCTTTAGGGTTCTCTGTATATAGTATCATGTCATCTGCAAATAGTGAAAGTTTTATTTCTTACCAATTTGTATGCCTTTTATTTCTTTTTGTCTGATTGCTGTGGCTAGGACTTCCAGTATTATGTTGCATAAAAGTAGTGAGAATGGATATCCTTGTCTTGTTCCTGATTTTAGGGGACAAGTTCTCTGTTTTTCACCATTGACTATAATGTTAGCTGTGTTTTTTTCTTAGAAGGCCTTTATTATGTTAAGATTTGTTCCCTCTAAGCCTAATTTGTTGAGTGTTTTTTATCAGGAATGTGTGTTGTACTTTGTGAAATGCTTTTTCTGCATCTATTGAAATTATCATACAGTTTTTATCCTTTCTCTTGTTAATGTGATGTATCACATTGATTGATTTGAGGATATTGAACCACCCTTACATCCCCGGAAGAGCACCTTATATTTTCTGTAGCCATTTATGGTTCTCTTGTGAAATGCCTATTCATGACCTTTGCCCATTTTCCAATGGGTAAATTTTGTCATTTTCTTTTTGCTAACCTTTATCTGATATATATGTTGCAAACTGCTTCTCTCAGTAGCTTGTCTTTTAACTTTCTTTATAATCTATTTTGATGAATGTAGATTTTTAAGTTGTTGCATTTATCTCTTCCTTCATGGTTTGAACCTTTTTGTGTTTTGTTTTTTAAGATTTTATTTATTTGAGAGAGTGAGAGCGAGAGAGAGCATGCACAGGGAGAGGGAGAAGCAGACTCCCTGCTGAGCAGGGAGCTTGATGAGGGGCTGAATCCCAGGACCCTGAGATCATGACCTGAGCTGAAGGCAGATACTTAACCGACTGAGCCACCCAGGCACCCCTCTTTTTGCTTTGTAACAAAATCTTCCCTTACCCTAAGGTCATAGAAATAGTCTGCCATATTTTTTTCTAAGACTGAAAAAATTTTCCTTTCACATTAATCAGTCTGAAATTCGTTATTCAATGTAGGATTTATTTTTTGTGTGTAAGGTACAGATCCATTTTTTATTTATTTCCATATAGATGATGAGATGAGTTTCCTAGAAAGTGGTTGTTCTCCTGGTGATGTGTAGTACCAAGCTAGGTTAAATATGTTTCCATATACACGTTATTCTGTTAGTGGGCTCTTTCTCTTCAATTCTACTCTGTTTTAATTATTATTGTTTTACAAAAATGTCTTAATATCTAGCATAAGGCAAACCTTCTGCTTCGTTCTTGTTCTCTCGGAAGGTCTTGGCTATTTTTTAACCCTTTCCTCCATATAAATCTTGCTTAAATTTACATATAATCTGTAGATAATTTTGAGACAGATAGCCATCATTATGATAGTAAGCCTTCCTATCCATAACACAGAATGCTTCTCCATTTATTTAGATCTTCAACATCTTTTGAGGATATATTATAATGTCCTTCATAAAAGTCTTGTATTTCTTTTGATTAATTTATGATTAAGTGCCTTTTTTGTTGTTAATGTAAGTGCGTGTTTTAAAATTTTTTGTTAGTTGCTCTTGTATAGAAATTCAAATGACTTTTATGTATTTACATCCTGCAGTTTTCCCAATATTTTGTGTGTTTGCCTGTGGTAGGACTTTTGTGTGTGTGTGTGTTAGGACTTCTAATAATAACAAACAGCCTGTTTTAAAGCAGTGGTTCTTGACTGGGGCCACTTTGCGCCCCTGGCGTGCATGTGGCAGTGGCTGGAGTGGTGGCACTAGTGGCATCTAATGCCTAGGGCCTGGGGTGCTGCTCAGCATCCTGCAGTGCACAGGAAAACCCCCCCAACAAAGAGTTTACCAATGCGAAGATATCAGTAGTGCCAAGGCTGAGAAACCTTAAGATAAACTTTTTTTATTATTGTGAAAAATTTCAAATACAGAAGTCGAATGGTATACAGAATGCCCATATGACCACCACCAATTATCCACACTGTTTGTTCCACCACT
This sequence comes from Phoca vitulina, assembly GCF_004348235.1. Classification (NCBI taxonomy): domain Eukaryota; kingdom Metazoa; phylum Chordata; class Mammalia; order Carnivora; family Phocidae; genus Phoca; species Phoca vitulina. Next base: position 8,507,463 of record NW_022589748.1, on the reverse strand, counting down.
TATGAATTGTTTTAAAGCAAATCCAGTTTAGCATATCATAACGTCTTTAATATAAGACTGGCACCCTACCTGCTGTGCTAAGGAGCCCAGTTTCATTCCATGTTTAAAAAAAAAAATCATTTATTTTGCTAAAAAAATTAGCAAATTAGCAACAGTTTTAAATCAAGCATTTACAAAAATACATTCTGAATATAATCTGCCTTAAGTTTCCTTTCCCTAATGTAATAAAGTGCTTTGTTTTATGTTATTAGTTATTAGTTCCTGTGAAGACATATTCAGTGAGTAAAATGGTTAAGATTTTGGTTTCTTAGATAGTCCTGGGTTTGAATCCCAGCTCTGCCACTTAACAAACAGTTGTGAACCTAGACAGGTCACTTCATCACTTTGAGTCTTGGTTTATTTCCCATTTAAAAGGTTGCATTTAAGAAAGAAATTTGGAGCCACTCTTATAAAGGATACAGATGAACAACCAGAAGAAGTAGTACATAGGATGGCAGGTTTCAGAAAGGTTTCAATGACAGGGGTTTATGGCCCCATGGGACTGGTGTGCTCCACCTTCCCAGAATGTAGGTATGTTCAGCAGCCTGGAGGCTCCTCAAAATGTAGTGACTTAAGACAGCAAACATTTGTTACATCATAGCTTCTATGTGTCTGGAGCACGGGCATGGCTTGGCTGAATCTTCTGGTTTAGAATCTCTCACAAGGCTGCAATCAAGGAATTATTTATTCTACATTCAGGTTTTTAAATTATTCTTACAATGGAGGCTGTAGTCATGGAGTTATTCCCCATGGTAAGGGACTATTTTCCAGTTATGTGGTTTATGGCAAGATTCAGGTCTTCACAGGTTTTGTATGGAGGACCTCACTTTCTTGTCATGAAGCTGTATGGTTACAACATGGCAGTGATTTCTTCAGGTCAACCAAATGAGAAGAGCCAGGGAGAGTCAGCAAGAGGGAAATCACATCTTTTATAATGTAATCTTGGAAGTGACATCCTGTTACTTTTGCCTTATTAGAAGCAGGTCCCTAGTTCCAACCATAATCAAGGGGAGGGGACTACTCAAAGGAGTACCAGGAATTGGGAATCTCAGGTACCATTTTAGAAGTAGTCTATCAGTCTACCTTCTAGCTGCCAGTATCTTTTATTTCCCTTGCATATGCAGAATACACTTCCCCCTCTCCAGACATCAAAATTCTCATCCTATTACAAGCTCAAAAGTCCAGCATTTTGCCATCTAAATCAGGTCTAGTTGTATATGAGCTTCCTGGGTTTAGTTCCTTAAATACAGTTGCTCTCAATCTGAAGATCTGTGACACTAAATATTCAGTTATGCCTCCCCCCAGTATGCTGTGGTGGAACAGGCATAGGATAATAGACATTCCAGTTTAAAATGGGGGAAAATAGGAAGCACAAAGGTTTTATTTGAGATCCATATCAATTCCAAAGCCCATCTGGAAAAATGTAAGACATTTTTTCATTAGGTTTCAATCAAATAGAAATCATTCTAGGTATTATTGTCCATGTCTATCAGCTCTGCCTTCTGGGCTCTTGAATGATCCTTCCTTTGTCTTGAAAGATAACACATGTTTTATAGCTATGTGGTTTTATTAGTCTACTTCCTGCCAGAAGAATTTTGGTAATACAGTGCTTCTTTTCCAGTCCAAGTTGACAGTATTTCTGCTGATAAACATTTCTCAAAAACTTTGTGTCCTCTATAAATCTAATTGGGCTTCATTTCATTGGATGATAGTTATACCTACAAAGTTCTTTGAGGTAAACACTTCTGTGCTTTGGGCTCCTGCTGAGATGGCTAAGGGACAGTGTACTTATACTTCTTAAATGCCTTATTGTTCAATTGAGAGGACCCATGAGGCACAGCGTTAATTTATTTATTTATTTATTTTTTTTTTTTTAAGATTTTATTTATTTATTCATGAGAGACAGAGAGAGAAAGAGAGGCAGAGGGAGAAGCAGGCTCCCAAGGAGCAGGGAGCCTGATGCGGGACTCGATCCCAGGTCTCTGGGATCATGACCTGAGCCGAAGGCAGACGCTTAACCATCTGAGCCACCCAGGCGCCCCAGCGTTAATTTATTTAAAGGACTCTTTTTGTGACTGAATTATTGGGAGCCATTTTATTTTTATTTTTTAAGAAGATTTTATTTATTTATTTGAGAGAGAGAGAGCAAGAGTGGAGGGAGAAGCAGACTCCCCCCTGAGCCGGGAACCAGATGGGGGGGGCTCCATCCCAGTGTCCTGGGACCATAATCTGAGCTGAAGGCAGACGCTTAACCAGCTGAGCCATCCAGGCACCCCTGGGAGCCATTTTAGAAGCCTACCTCAGAGGTTAAATTTTATCTAATCAAAATACTCATATGACTTTTTTCTTTCCTTTAAGCTACTAATGCAGTAATTACACTAATAGATTTCTAATGATGGGGCGCCTGGGTGGCTCAGTCGTTAAGCGTCTGCCTTCGGCTCAGGTCATGATCCCAGGGTCCTGGGATCGAGCCCCGCATCGGGCTCCCTGCTCCACAGGAAGCCTGCTTCTCCCTCTCCCACTCCCCCTGCTTGTGTTCCCTCTCTCGCTGTGTCTCACTCTGTCAAATAAATAAATAAAATCTTTTTAAAAAAATTAAAAAATAGATTTCTAATGTTGATTTAACCTTGAATTTCTGATAAAAACTACAACATGGTCATGATTTATGTAGATACAATAAAAAGAAAGAAAAGAATAAAGGGAAAAAATTATTTTTTCTCCTTATGATGAGAACTCTTAGGCTTTACTCTTTTTATCAGCTTTACTGGTTTAGAATTTTTATATTTATTTCATGAGTAATAATGACCTATAATTTTAATTTTTCTTGCAATCTATATGTGGTTTTGTTATATAGTTATGCTAGCCTTACAGATTCCTTGAAGAGTGTTTCCTCCCATTCTGTGCATCTTTTGGTTATCTTTTCCCTCAATATTGGATCATTTTTCTTGGTTCTCTGTATTTCAGGAATATTTGGAGTTATGTTTTGAGTCGCAGAGTCCTGTTAGAATTCTCTGGAGAATGATTTTTTCTTTTCTTTTTGGTGGGCAATCAAGCTGGTTAGGTTCTAACCACGTTTGTCTTACCTTCTGTGAACAGTGTTTCTAGTATCAGTTTGGTTTTAAGACTTTGCTGTGCTGCTTTGGGTCTTTTGCATCCACATACCAGTTAAGAGTTTACAGATTTGGTGGCAATTTATTCCATAGTGTAATTCACAAAGTCTTTGCTTCCTTAGATCTCTCCTAGGTGTGAGCTGGAAGTTGTGCTGATTCATGTGCAAAGTTATGGGAAACTTTTCTCTGGCTCTTCCTTTCCCTGGATTCCCCCGACAGTCCCTGGATCCCACAAGCTACTTTTCTTGTTATTCTGGCCAGAAGTATGGGTTTCTCTCACAGTTTTACCTACCTACACCATCACTGTGCATTTCTGCATGTCTGGTGCCACCACTGGGGCAAAGAGGTGAGAGAAAACTGTCAAAAATAACGAGGGTGTTTCATGTAGTCTTTAGATCCCAGTGGTCCCTTTTCCCAATTCTTTTTGCCTGAAAGATGGGGTTGTGCTTAGTTTTTGCTGCTCACATTTGTTCATAGACAGCATGGACAGGGATTTTAATTTTGTTCTAAGGATTTAATGTTTCTAAGTTTCCTTTGAAAAAGTCTTTTTTTTAAGATTTTATTTATTTGAGAGAGAGAGAACAGAGTGAGGGAGAGAGCATGAGCTGGGGGGAGGGGCAGAGGGAGAGGGTGAAGCAGACTCTCCGCTGAGCGGGGAGCCCGATGTCGGGCTCAGTCCCAGGACCCTGCGATCATGACCTGAGCTGAAGGCAGACGCTAACCAACTGAGCCACCCAGGCACCCCGAAGAAGTCTAATTTTTAAAAGATTTTTGTTGTTGTTGTTCTGTTCACTGGGTTGCCAGTAATTTTCTTGGAGATATTATTCCACTGTTCTTCCAGTTGCATTTGTTGCTCTTGAGAAATCTGTTGTCAGTCTAATTATCAGCCCTTTTTTTAATACACCATTTTCCTGACCGTTTTAAGATCTCTTCATCTTTTGTGTTCTGTATTTTAACTACTATATTTTGTGAGTAGGTGTGGATTTCTGTTTTGATTTATCTGGCTTGGTAAATGTTCCTTTTGGAAATATTGGAGGTTTTTAACTACAGTTTCAATTTCTTTAAAAGATGAAAGTCTAAATTATTTCTTTTTTTTTTTTTTTTTAAAGATTTTATTTATTTATTTGAGAGAGAGAAAGCATGAGAGGGGGGAGGGTCAGAGTGAAAAGCAGACTCCCTGCTGAGCAGGGAGCCCGATGCGGGACTTGATCCTGGGACTCCAGGATCATGACCTGAGCTGAAGGCAGTCGCTTAACCAACTGAGCCACCCAAGTGCCTGTAAGTCTAAATTATTTCTTGAGTGAGCTTTGTGTCTTTCAAGGAGTTTGTCCGTTTCTTCTAAGTTGCTGAATCTGTAGGCATAAAATTACTCATAATATTCTCTTACTGACATTTACATATCTCTGGAATCTATAGTGATCTATAGAGCCTCTCATTCCTGAGATTGGTAATTTCTGCTTGGAGTTTGTTGAGATTTTTGGGTCTATGGGTTTTATAGTGTCTATCCTTTGTTGCCTCAAAGAGTCTTTTGACTCTGTTGTTAGGTGCCTACACATTAAGGATTGTTAGGTCTTCTGGCAAAATTGATCCCTTTATCATTAATATAGCTACTCAACCTTTGATTGGTGTTAACATATCTTTATCCGTCTGATTACCTTTAATCTATATGTGTCTTTATATTTAAAGTGGGTTTCATGAAGCAAACATATAGTTGGATCTTGTGTTTTGATCCACTCTCACAATAAATTGCTTTTAATTGGTACGTTTAAACCATTGATGTTCAGAGTGATTTCTGATATAGTTGGATTAATATCTACTATAATTATTACTGGTTTTTATTCATTGCTTTGTTCTTTGTTCCTGTTTTTGTTTTTCACTCTTTCTGCCATTTGTGGTTTTGACTGAGCCTCTTATGTGATTCAGTTTTCTCTCCTTTCTTAGCATATGAATTATACTAAAAAAAATAATTTTTTTGTGGTTGCCTTCTTGTCTACAATATACATTTACAACTAATCCAAATCTACTTTCAAGTAACACTATACCACTTCATGGGTAGTGCAAGTACCTTATTGTAACAAAATATTTCTATTCTGTCTCTGTCCTTTATATCATTGGTTTCATTCATTTCACTTATACATAAGTATTTATACTCAAATACATTGTTGCTATTATTATTTTGAACAAACTCTGATAGGTAAATCTGTTAGAGCAGTTAAGAATAAGAAAAATGAAAGTTTTGAATTTACCTTCACTTACTACTTCTCTAATGCTTTTCCTTTCTTTATGTAGATCCCAAGTTTCTGCCCAGTTCTAAAGAACTCTTTTAAATTCCTTGCAAGGTAGGTCTACTGGCAACAAATTCCCTTAATGTTTGTCTGTGAAAGTCTTTATTTCCCCTTCACTTTTGAGGAGTAATTTCACAGGATACAGAATTATAAGTTTGTGATTTTTTTTTTTCTGTCAGTACTTTAAATATTTCACTCCACTCTGTTTGCTTGCATGTTTTCTGAAGAGAAGTTGGAGATAATTCCTTTCTTTGCTCCTCTATAGGCAAGGTGTTTTTTTCCTCTGGCCCACCCCCCCCTTTTTTTTTAAGATTTTATTTCTTTATTTGCCAGAGAGAAAACATACAAGCAGGGGGAGCAGCAGGCAGAGGGAGAAGCAGGCTCCCCGCTGAGCAAGGAGCCCAATGTGGGACTCAATCCCAAGACTCTGGGATCATGACCTGAGCCGAAGGCAGATGCTTAACCGACTGAGCCACCCAGGCGTCCGTTTCTCTGGCTTCTTTAAAGATTTTTTCCCTTATCTTTGCTTTTCTGCATTCTGAATATGATATGCCTGGGTATAGTCTTTCTTTTCTTTTTCTTTTTTGCATTGATTCTTCCAGATGGCCACTGAACTTCCTGGATCTGTGGTTTAGTGTGTGTATTAATCAGGGTTTTCTAGACTATATATTTGTATTTATATATGTAAAGAGATTTATTCTGAGGAATTGACTCATGTAATTATGGAGGCTGAGAAGTCCCAAAATCTGCAGTTGGCAAGCTAGAGAACCAGGAGAGCAGCTACTGTATTTCTAGTCTGAGTCTATAGGCTTGTGAACCAGAAGAGCTGATGGTGTAAGTTCCAGTCTGAGGTCAGAAGTTCCCTCTTACTCAGCCTTTGTGTTCTATTCAGATCCTCAATTAGTTGGATGAGGGCCATTCACATTAGGAAGGGCAATTTGCTTTACTCCGTTGATTCAAATATTAACCTCATTCAAAAACACTGTCACAGACACACCCAGAGTAACAGACTAACTGTCTGGGCGTCTTATAGTTCAGTCAAATTGACACATAAAATTAATCATCATATATCTGAGATTAATTTGGGCAAATTCTCAGTCATTAATGTTTCAAATATTTCTTCTGTTCTTTTTTGTCTGTCTTCTCCTTGTATTCCCATTACATGCATGTTACACTTTTTGTAGTTGTTCCAGGTTTCTTGGATATTTTATCTTTTCAGTCTTTTTTCTCAGTTTTGGAAATTAATATTGGCATATCCTCAGCTCAGAGATTTTTTTTCTCAGCTGTGTTCACTCTGCTAAAGAGCCCATCACAGGCCTTCTTCATGTCTGTTACAGTGTTTTTGATCCCTAGCATTTCTTCTTTCTTAAAATTTTCATCTCTGTGCTTTACAGTATCTTTCAGTTCTTTCATGTTGTCTACTTTTCCCATTAGAACCCTTAACATATTAATCATAGTTGTTTGAATTCCTGGTTTGATAATTCCAGCATTCCTGCTGTATCTGAATCTGGTTCTGCTGCTTGTTCTGTTTCTTCAAACTGGTTTTTGCCTTTTAGTATGCCTTACAGTTTTTTTTGTTGAAAGCCATGCATGATGTGTAGTGGGTGAGAGGAACTCTGGTGGAAGTTCTTTAGTGATGTGGTGCTGTGGTGTTGGGGGACAGGGAGGCATTCTGTGGTCTGAGTAGTAGGTCTCAGTCTTTTCATGAGCCAGTGCCCTTCAGCAATGAACTTCACGGTACCCTTTAGTTTAGCCTTCCCCCGCCCCTGTGACTTAGGTTGGGCAGGATGGCTGGAGAGGACTGGAGCTGAGTATTTCCCTTCCCTCGGGCCAGTTAGGCTTTGGTCAGTTAGTTTCTTTTGAGGGCAGGCTTTATGAAAGACAGAAGGCTCTGGCGTATTTCAAAATGCTTACTTTTCTCCTATCCCTGACGGAAGCAGGAGAAGGTTTTTCTCTGATTTTAACAGTGAGAACCTGGTAGTATTCCAGATGGTAAAACTCGTAAGACTGGGGGTACCCCTCAGATCTTTAACTCATAGGTTTGCCTGCTTTGAGCCTCCAGCAATTTGTCAACTGTAGTTCAGGTTTTCCTATCCCAGAACTGCTTTCCGCAGAGGTTTCTGCTCATAAGTCTCTGCTCTGGTAGGTCGTGCTTCTTGGTATCTGCCTGTCTGTCTCTCTAACTTTGGGGGTTTGCCTTGTGACCTCACTTGCTTGACAGATCTAAGAAGAGTTGTTCTTTCAGCTTTTTACTTGTTAGGATGGAGGGGCAACTTCCAAGCTCCTTTCATGCTCACTGAGAAACTGAAAGTCCTCTTTTTATGAAAATTTATTTTCCTCTCTGTGTTTCATTCCAGATGATTTTATTGCTTTGTCTTTTATATTCACTAATCTTATCATTTGAAATATATCTAATCTGCCATGAATATCTTGTGTATTTTTCAACTCAGACAGAATTTTCATCACTCAAAATTTGATTTGGGTCTTTTATATCTTCCGTGTTCTACTTATATGTGTTTTTTCCACACCTCCAAGCAGTTCTCCAAATCTCAAAGGACACGGACAAAATATGCCACAAATTTAAGTCAGTTATGACACTATCTACCTGGAGAGTGTCGTATTTCACAGGTTAAGGGCTCAGTGCCACTGGACCCACAAGACTGCTTCCACTTCAGGTGCCAGTCGCAAGTCCAGGTGTCACCTGTGCCTCTGACCAACTGGCTACAAATTGGAGGTTCCTGAAATTCCCTTGTTGGTTCCATTAATTTGCTAGAGCCACTCACAGAACTCAGGAAACCAGTTTACTTATTCTTTGTTACAAAGGATATTAAAGGATACAAATGAACACCCAGATGAAGAGATACATAGGGTGAGGTTTAGAAGGGTCTTGAATACAGGAGCTTTCTCTCCCTATGGAGTTTGAGGTGTGTCGCTCTGCTCATATGTGGGTGCATTCACCAACTTGGAAGCTCTCCGAACTCATCCTTTTGGGCTTTTATGACATAGGTGATTGGTTAAAAAAAAGGGTTGGAACTTTCAATCCCACTTCTCAACCTCCTAGAAGGGGAGAAGGGCCAGAGATTGAGCTCAGTCACCAATAGCCAATAATTTAATCAATTACCAAGTACCTTAGCTCTTGTTATTTTTACCACTATCACTACTCCATGTATTACTACAAGTTACATGCAAGGAGAACCAGTTAACCTTTCTTAGGTTGCATGTGTTGACAAAGATTAAGTGACTGTGTGTGGTCTTGTATTGTTCTTAGTCCTTATTGGTTTCTGGGATATTGGTAGTCCCTGTACACCTGGATGCAGTCTATGGCAAATTAAGTCAGGATCTCCTCTCCACCATGGCTGAGTGGTTCTCCCTGCTGTACTGGCCCCCACCTTGAATCATATTGACCTTGAGAGGCCTGGCTGTCGTATTAAAGTTAAGTCCTGATCTTGGACAGTAAGACCTACAGCTCTCAGCTACAGAATCTCTTTGCCTCCCCTAGGGCAAACTCCTTTCTCATAGTAATTTTGCATTAATAAAGTTCTGCTAAGTACCCTCAGCTCCCTTACTCCTTCTCAGTTGGGCATACAGAAAATTCTCGATGCCTTTTATGCCATGTGGGAGCCAGTGGACTCTGGATATGTAAATTCATACTCTGTGAATTTCTCATCTTTTATAAATTCCTCATCTTTTATACTGATCATGTAATGCTCCCTGGTTTATTAAGAAGGGCATCCTACATAGCATTCTCCTCTTAGAACCCCAACTGGGAAAAGAATCAAAGTCCCTCTCTTTTTAGCTTTTTCTTCAACCGATTTAGCATGTCTTTACTTTTTTAGAACTTTATCCTGGAGGAAGGAGGTCAGTATCGATGAGTGTTACTGCTTTTTCCTTCCCACTGTTCTCTTGTCCTTTCAACAGTACACCAGGAGCCTGCTCAGGGCAGGCTTTCCATTTCCTCTGCCACTTTTCTTAAGGCAAAATGGCAAGTATGATACAGGGAAAGAGTAACCGGCTTCCTGACAAGGAAACACAGGTTGGAAGGTATTTAAAAATATTATACTTACTAAAGAAATTAAAAAGAAAAAATATGTCCTGGAGTAGAGGTGGGTTTGCCAATTTAGATAGAGGTCAAGGAAGGTTTCTCTGAGGCAGTAATTTCTGAACCCTTTCAAGGCTTGTTTGAATATTGACAAAACTAACATCAACACTGCTTGTGCACAGATGCAAAAAGCAGGCTCCCTCATTCCCTCTTCTCCCTCTCACAGTTAGTATATTCTGTTTTCTGTAATACTCTCTCCTGTCCTGACTGCCCAGTTTTATGGCTAGGTCTTTATAATACATTTATGCTTACATATGCTTATGTTTATCAGTATACCATCTTAGGATGCAGAAGCCAAAAAAAACCTAAGGCAATTTTTCTCCAAGCCAAACTACCAGTATCAGAACTACCTGGGACGCTTACTAAAATTGCAGCTTTCTGGACTCTGCTCCAGTGTCATAATTATTAATAATTTCACGTGGAATCTGATATTATTGAATTCATGTTACTTGAGTGGAAACAGTTTACCTTAGTTATCCCTATAGCCACACAACTATATAAACTGTCAACAAATTTTGATAAATTGAGTTATTGCGAAACTGGGAGTGATGCATTTTAAGTATCTTTAAAAGTTTTATTTTGAGGGTGCCTGGGTGGCTCAGTCGTTAAATGTCTGCATTTGGCTCTGGTCATGATCCCAAGGTCCTGGGATTGAGCCCTGCGTCGGGCTCCCCTGCTCCGCGGGAAGCCTGTTTCTCCCTTTCCCACTCCCCCTGCTTGTGTTCCCTCTCTCCCTGTCTCTCTCTCTGTCAAATAAATAAATAAAATCTTTAAAAAATAAAAAAATAAAAGTTTTATTTTGAGATGACATCAGCAAAAATGGCAGAATCAAGAAATCTGAAATTTAGTTCTCCCAGTAAAAGCACAGAAAAACTGGCAGACTGTTAGAATCAATTTTTCAGAACTCTGGTAATTAACCAAAGGTTTGCAACAACTAAGGGAAATACTTATTCATGAAAAGTAGCTGAATTTCAGTAAGAAGAGTGAGCTTTGTGGCTATTCAATTTACCCTAGTTCCATTTCCTGTCCCCCAGATCAGCTGAGCCTAAAATAACAGCCTGTGTTCTCGGTATTTGAGAAAACAGACCTAATTCTCAAAGATCTGTAATTATTTGTTTTGCCTTGGTTGGAGGCTCCCTGGAAGACTGACTCAAAACCCTGTCTTTATTTCTTCTGACTCACAACTGGCCAAGTGCTAAAGCTACTGGGAGCAGGAAGAGCACCATTTGTCAAAAATATTTACAAGCAAATAATTTTATTACTGCTGCCTGAGGCAATAGAAAATACTTGGGTCACACAATAGATAAAAAAGCCTAGAATTAGATGTCCATAGGGCTTGGAAAACTCCCAACATATTCCTGGGAATATAGAAAGCCGTGTACTTGGGCAGGACTGTGTGCATGCCTAGAGAAGACCTAAGAGGGCCCTAAGCTCTCACCTCTGGCCAGTCTTGAAGGTCTGTGGAAGCAGGAAGTGAAGGCTAAGACAGAGTTGTGAATTGCCTGGCTTAGCATTTAAAGTATACCCTGAACCCACAGAGTCCTCTGTAATGATTGGGAGTTTTTTGGTTCTAGGGATTTAAAGAAAACTGTCCAGTCATTAGCTGACCCCTAAGCTAACAGAACAGAGATCAATGGCTACATACAACAAAGAATACAGACTTTACAAAATTTATTTTGAAGAGTCTCTAAACACAGAACTACTATAATAAGCAGCAGTGATGAGAAACTCTGGAAGAGAGAGAATCTGATTTGCAGAAATGCCACAGTATAATATTCAGAATGTCCAGTTTTCAACAAAAAATTATGAGGCATACAAATAAATAATGGGAAAATCATCAATAGAAACTTCTTTGAGGAAGCCTAGATACTACACTTTCTAGACAAATACTTTAAATCAGCTATTTTAAATAGTTCCTCAAGGAATCAAACCATGTCTAAAGAACTAAGGCAAAGTATGAGAGAGGGTAATGTCACCAAGATGGCAGACTAGGAGATCCCAGCCCTCACGCATGCACAAAAATAATGATAAAGTCAACTATCACAGATGAGGAAAATTCTGGGAAAACGATGGGCTGCAGTTCAGGGGCTGCAGTGAACCAGAGGAGTGCAGAGACTGGAGATGACTGCATAAATGGAATAGGAAGCATTCTGCCTACATTGCCCTATCCATCCCTCAGGCCAGCAAAGTGTTGCAGGGAATTCCCTTGGCCATGAATTCCCCTAATTGGGGAAGAGGAAGAGCGAGGGAATTCAGCAGCTGTAGTTACTGCTGCAGAGGACTCCTGTGTTCTTTGCTGATGCAGACCCCAGCTGCTAGAGCTTCCTCATGACAGAGGTGCTGTATCCCCTGGAACCAGAGCCGCCAAATGCTGCCCCTCCCACCCACGAGTTGGAGCTGTCACTCTCCCTTACCAGCCCCAGTGCCCCCCTTGATGTGCAAGCGTGAGCATATAGCTTCCAGCACATAAAGGCACCACTGAACACACATCCATGTGTCCAAGGAGTTATGAGCCCACCATAGTTGCTCATGTACGTCCATGGGACCAGGTGCTTGCCATGGCTGCACACATGCAACTGGGTGACCAGCTGCCCTCATTTGCCCCGGAACTGGCACACCTCCACATCTGGACTTGGAGCTGCTATACACCTCACCCAGCTGATGACCTCACATCTTTTCTTAGAGGACATCTTTCCCTAACTAAGCCAGTCCATGAAGGTTGGAAGGGGTTACTGCTTTTTCAGATGCAAAGACAGCAATGGAAGGCTAAGGAACACAAAAGGAACACACAGAAAAAGGGCACATGAAACCACCAGAGGAACACAATAACTTCAGTAACTGACACCCCACAAATGGAGATCTATGAATTGCCAGAGAATTAAAAATAATTGTTTTTAAGAAACTCATGGGCTACAAGAGAATATAGATAAACAACTCAACAAAATCATGACAGCAATACATGAAGAAAACAAAGAATTCAACAAAGAGATAGAAATCATAAAAAAAAGTCAAATTCTGGAGCTAAAGAATACATTATGTGAAATAATACAATAGAGAGCTTTAACCTCAGGCTCAAATAAGCAGACTCAAATAAGGAGAAGAAAACTCAAGGATATAGTATTTGAAATTACCCAGAGAATAAAGAATGAAGAAACCTATGGGATTCATGGGCTGCCATCAAACAAAACCATATATACATTATGGGGTCCCAGAGGAGAGGAAGGAGAGGAAGGGGACAGAAAGCTTATTTAAGAAATAATGGCTGAAAATTTCCCAAATCATGTGAGGGGAAATTGATACCCAGATTCACAAAGCTCAGAAGTTTCCACATCGGGATCAACCCAAAGAAAACTACACTGAGACATATCATAATCAAATTACCAAAAGTCAAGGACATTGTATATCTTAGACTTACACAATGTTATATGTCAATTATATGTCCATTAAAAAGTAAAATAAAGCAAAAAAAAATTAAAGGACAAAGAGAACTTTGAAAGCATCAGCAGAAAAGTGGTCCTCACTTATAAGGGAACCCCATAAGAATATCAGTAGATTTCTCAGCAGAAACTTACCAGGCCAGGAAAGGGTGGGATGATATATTCAAAATTCTGGAAGAAAAAAACTGCCCAACAGGAACTCAGTGTCAGGCAAAATTATCCTTTTAAAATGAAAGAGAGGTAAAGTTTTTCCCAGACAAAAACCGAGGGAGTTCATCACCATTAGACCTGCATTACAAGAAAATGCTTAAGGGAGTTCTTCCACTTGAAATGAAAACAAGCTAGACAGCCATATGAAAACATAAATCTCATGGGTAAAGGTAAATATATAATCAATGTAATATTGTAATGGTGGTATATAAATTACTTTTAACCCTAATGTAAAAGTTAAAAGACAAAGACATTAAGAATAATTGTAATCACAAAAGTTTGTTAATTGATACACATAGAAAGATGCAAACTCTGACTATAAAAAAACAAAGTATGTATGAAGGGGAGTGTAGAATTTTTGTATGTAATTGAAGTTAAGTTGTTGTCAACCTAAAACAGAAAATTGTAACTACAAGATATTTTATGGAATCCTTGTAACCACAAAGAAAATAAAAAACTATCATAGATACTTAGAAGAGAAAAAGAAAAAGAATCAAAGGAAACCATTACATAAAATCATCAAAAAACAAAAGAAGACAGCAAGAGATGAAGAGGGAAACAAAACAGTAGCAAAACAGCAAAAAATAGCAGTGAGCTCTCACTTATCAAGAATTACTTGTGCCTGGGTGGCTCAGTCATTAAGCAGCTGCCTTCAGCTCAGGTCATGATCCCAGGGTCCCGGGATCGAGCCCCGCATCGGGCTCCCTGCTCAGCGGGGAGCCTGCTTCTCCCTTTCCCCCTCCCCCTGCTTGTGTTCCCTCTCTTGCTCTGTCAAAAAATAAATAAAATCTTTAAAAAAAATTTTTACTTTAGGGACATCTTGCTGGCTCAGTCAGAAGAGCATGTGACTCTTGGTCTCAGGGTTGTGAGTTTGAGGCCCGTGTTGCTTATAGAGATTACTTAAAAAAAAAAAAAAGAATTTAAATGTAAAGTGTTTAAATTCACCAATCATTCAGTATTTATTCAGCTTTAGTGGCTGAATGGATTAAAAAAAAAAAAAAGATCCAGTAATTTTTTTGGTTGGGGGAGCAGTGGGAGTTACAAAAGACTCACTTTAGATTTAAGGACTCACACAAAGTATGAAGAGAGTGGATCTTATGTATATTTACCACACACACAAAAAGGTGATTTATATGTTCATTAGCTTTACTGTACCTATTATTTCACAATGATGTGTGTATTTAAACATCACATTGTACACATTGTAAATATATACAATTTTTTAAAAAATAAAAATAAAAAATAGAGCAAAGTATGAGAACAGTGTCTCACAAAATAGAGAATAAAGAGATGAAACTGTATGAAACCAGAGAGGAATTCTGGAATTGACAATAAGTAAGATGAAAAATTCTTTCATCAGGTCCAAGAGACTTGAACTGAGAGAAGAAAGAAACCAACACACTTGTAGATAAGTTAATTGCTATTATCCAATCTGAAGAACAGAAAAATATATATATACAGAACTTGTGAGATACCATCAAGTGTACTAACATACGTATAACAGGAATCTTACAATGAGAAGAGATACTGAATTAGCAGAAAGAATATTTGAAGAAATAATGGCAAAAACCCCAATTTTAATGAAAAACATGTATCTAACACATCCACGAAATTCAGTGAACTCCAAGTAGGATAAAAGAGTGGGCTTATTACAGGAAATACAGATTAAAACTATAGTGAGATACCCCTACATATCCACCAGAATGGTTAATATTAAATGGATGGACAATACAGAGTATTGGCAAGGATGTGAAACAACCAGAACTCTTTTTTTTTTTTTTTTTAAAGATTTTATTTATTTGTCAGAGAGAGAGACAGAGCACAAGCAGGGGGAGAGGCAGAGGCAGAGGGAGAAGCAGGCTCCCTGCTGAGCAAGGAGCTCGATGTGGGACTCGATCCCAGGACCCCGGGATCATGACCTGAGCCGAAGGCAGCCGCTTAACTGACTGAGCCACGCAGGCGTCCCAACAACCAGAATTCTTAATGTTGGTGGGAGTGTATGTTTATACGACACTTGGGAAACTATTTGTTACAGCTGCTTGGCAAAACATGCCTACCTTCTGACCCATCAAGTCCACTCCTGGGTATATATAAAACAGAAGTTATAGACTTAAGAAAATTACACGAAAAACTCATATAATAATATTTGTGGCAGCACTATTAATAACTATTATTATATAAGTATTATAACTATTCTAAAAGTTGGAAGCAAATCTGAATGCCCATCAACAGGGGTACAGATAATGTGGTATATTTATACAGTGAGCAATAAAAAGGAGCAAACTGCTGATACACACATGTTGAATCTCACAAATATGCTTTGCATAAAAAGCCAGACACAAAAGAGTGTATAATGTAATTTCCCATTTATATGAAGTTCAAAAATGGGTAAAAGTGATCTATGTAATTATTAGAATACTGGTTTTCTTATGGGTACTGACTGGGATGCAACATAAAGGAGCCAGTTTAGAGGCTGAGAATGTTCCCTGTCTTGTTCTAGATGGTGGTTACATGAGTATATACATAAAAATTTGAATTAAATGCTGAAAAAAAGTTGCTGTTCTTGAAGCTCTGTTTGTACTTTATATTATGTAAGGTAGTTAAAGATCTTGAAATATATATCTTTATTCTGTCAGTGTTGTTCAAATCTGGGATAAATAATAGTATATAATTAGATCATGTGGAAGGAAATTCAACCCCAGTTTCATTATTTATGACTGCTAAAAGTCTTTGGGGCGCCTGGGTGGCTCAGTCGGTTAAGCGTCTGCCTTCGGCTCAGGTCATGATCCCAGGGTCCTGGGATCGAGCCCCACATCGGGCTCCTTGCTCAGCGGGGAGCCTGCTTCTCCCTCTCCCTCTGCCTGCCACTCCCCCTGCTTGTGCTCTCTCTCACTCTCTCTCTCTCTCTGTCAAATAAATTAAATAAATAAATAAATAAATAAATAAATAAAACGTTTAAAACTCTTAAGGTATAATATGTTAACATAATTTACCTTTGACATAAAAACATAAACCTAGATAATGAATCTGATGATTACCCTATTTGACTTCAGGGTAATATTTAAATATTTGGTCACATATGTTAATCTTTTTTTTTTTTTTTTTTTTATTTGAGAGAGAGAGAGAGAAAGCACAGGCAGGGGAGAGGCAGAGGGAGAGGAAGAAGCAGACTCCCCGCTGAGCAGGGAGCCCAATGTGGCCCCATCTCAGGACCCCGGGATCATGACCTGAGCCAAAGGCAGATGCTTAACCAACTTTAAGGACTCACAAAAAGTATGAAGAGAGTGGATCTTACGTATATTTACCACACACACAAAAAGGTGATTTATATGTTCATTAGCTTTACTGTACCTATTATTTCACAATGATGTGTGTATTTAAACATCACATTGTACACATTGTAAATATATACAATTTTTTAAAAATAAAAATAAAAGGGGCGCCTGGGTGGCTCAGTTGTTAAGCGTCTGCCTTCAGCTCAGGTCATGATCCCAGGGTCCTGGGATCGAGCCCCACATTGGGCTCCCTGCTCGGCAGGAAGCCTGCTTCTCCCTCTCCCACTCCCCCTGCTTGTGTTCCTTCTCTCGCTGTCTCTCTCTCTGTCAAATAAATAAATAAAATCTTTAAATAAATAAATAAAAATAAAAATAAAAAATAGAGCAAAGTATGAGAACAGTGTCTCACAAAATAGAGAATAAAGAGATGAAACTGTATGAGCCACTCAGGTGCCCCATACATACGTTAATCTTAAAGTCCAGAATGGGCTAAGGGCAATTATTACCAACATTTAACTAGCTTGTTCTGTTATTTCATGCTGGAGGACCAAAGTAGAATGAGCAAGTAAGTGAACTTTCAAGAAATAAAGTGCCAGTGTTTTCACAACTACTTGTAGGCTGTAAAAAAGAAATGAAATGTGTTCCTTGCAAAGAATGCAAGTCTGGCCAAACACCAAGATGTTGCTGCATAGAGAAAATAAAACAACCAGAGACAAAACCACAACAGAGCTGCTTTCATCCCAGAATGTTCAGGGACAGAAAGAATAAGGACTGGGACATGACCAGGCACAGGAGAGGGAGAGAGTAATCAGGGGAGAAGAGAGATTTTTATTTTTTTCTTGACCTTATGTGAACTATTAATCTAAACCTAGAAATGTTGACTTCATCTGAAGAATCAGAAACATTTCTCCAGTTTATTCATTTATTCAACAAATATTTATTGACCTTCTGTTATGTTCCTAGCATCATTGTAAGCACTTGAGATAGAACAGCAAACGAGACACAAATTCCTGCGCTTATGGAACATATATTGAGAGTGGGGGTGGGATAGGAATGCATACACACATTATACATGTTGCACTGAGCCTATATTACGTAGCTACTTTTCTTAGTTTAGCCTTCAACTGACCATACTTCTGAAACCTCCAGTTTAATGCTGCTATTTAGGCCCATTACCCTTTCGAATGAGACCCTCCTTAGTACTTAAATAATAAAATCTTCTTGCATATGAATCTGTCTTGATACGTGGTAAAGAATAGGATTAGAAATAGACCTAAATTATATGGGAATTTAGGACATTCTTATGATACCATACACAAAGGAGTACAGTAGTGCCCACGCTTGTCAGTAGTTTTGCTTTCCACCGGTTTCAGTCACCCATGGTCAATCACAGTCTGGAAGCCGATAATCATTCTGACATATCAGAAGGTCAGTAGTAGCCTGATGCTGTGTCACAATGCCTATATCATTCACCTCACTTTCTTTTTTTTTTTTAATTTTTATTGTTATGTTAATCACCATACATTACATCATTAGTTTTTGATGTAGTGTTCCATGATTCATTGTTTGTGCGTAATACCCAGTGCTCCATGCAGAACGTGCCCTCTTTAATACCCATCACCAGGTTAACCCATCCTCCCACCCCCCTCCCCTCTAGAACCCTCAGTTTGTTTTTCAGAGTCCATCGTCTCTCATGGTTCGTCTCCCCCTCCAATTTCCCCCCTTCATTCTTCCCCTCCTGCTATCTTCTTCTTTTTTTTTTCTTAATATATATTGCATTATTTGTTTCAGAGGTACAGATCTGTGATTCAACAGTCTTGCACAATTCACAGTGCTCACCATAGCACATACCCTCCCCAATGTCTATCACCCAGCCACCCCATCCCTCCCACCACCCCCCCAGCAACCCTCAGTTTGTTTCCTGAGATTAAGAATTCCTCATATCAGTGAGGTCATATGATACATGTCTTTCTCTGATTGACTTATTTCGCTCAGCATAACACCCTCCAGTTCCATCCATGTCCTTGCAAATGGCAAGATCTCATTCCTTTTGATGGCTGCATAATATTCCATTGTATATATATATACCACATCTTCTTTATCCATTCATCTGTCAATGGACATCTTGGCTCTTTCCACAGTTTGGCTATTGTGGACATTGCTGCTATAAACATCGGGGTGCATGTACCCCTTTAGATTCCTACATTTGTATCTTTTCACCTCACTTTCTCATCACATAGGCAACTTATCATCTTAAAACCATTAATACAGAACAATCAGGTATTTTGAGAGAGAGACCATGTTTACACAACTTTTACGTATATATATTGTTATAACTGTTCTGTTTTATTATTATTGTTAATCTCTTATTGTGCCTAATTTATAAATTAAACTTTACCATAGGTTAAAAAAAAAACACTGTATAAACGGCTTGGTATGATCTGTGTTTTCATGCATCCACTGAGGGTCTTGGAACTTATCCCTGGTGGATAAGTTAAATGTCTAGTTCATCAGCTGTGTTAGTCTTGGATCCTAAAGTCAAAGCAGATAAAACTGAAAATACTAGAATAGAGAAAAATAGTAGGAAGGATAAATAAAAATGAAAATTGAGGGCGCCTGGGTGGCTCAGTTGGTTAAGCGACTGCCTTCGGCTCAGGTCATGATCCCAGGGTCCTGGGATCGAGTCCCGCATCTGGCTACCTGCTCGGCGGGGAGCCTGCTTCTCCCTCTGCCTTTGCCTGCCACTCCCGCTGCTTGTGCTCTCTCTCTCTCTCTGTCAAATAAATAAATAAAATCTTTAAAA
>NW_022589748.1:8467554-8487805 GCF_004348235.1 Phoca vitulina | reverse complement strand
TAGCTAATTTTTCATGGTAGAGAACTTAAATGCATTGATTAGCATCAAAGAGATTGAAAAGGTCAATCTTAGTCAAGAGAGAACATTTAAAAAGGTGTAGATGATTCAAAATTGAATTACTTCTAACAGATGAGTCCAGTGCTGTTTAAACTAGTTTAGGTAATAGAAAAAGATGGAAAACTCCCCTGTTCATTTTATGAAACCATGACTTAACAACAGAACCCAATAGAAGTTACAGAAAAGAAAACCAGAATTTTCTTATCCATATTGATGCCAAAATCATAAATCATAAAGTCATAAGTAAAATATTAGTAAGCAGAATTCAACAGTGTATTAAAGATTGATAAGCTTTTATGACCAAATAACTTTTATTTCAAAAATGAAAGAATGGTTCATATCAGAAAAATCTATTAACACAGTTCATTACATCAAAAAATTAAAACCAAATGATCATATTATTTAATGCTGAAAGGCTCTTGGTGAAATTCAGTTGTCATTCATGATAAAAATTTAAGAAGGAATAGGAAAAAACTACTTAAATATGATAAAGACTATTTATTTGTTCACTTAACATGTTTTAAGTTTTATTTATTTGACAGAGAGACACAGCGAGGGAGGGAACACAAGCAGAGGGAGTAGGAGAGGGAGAGGGAGAAGCAGGCTTCCCGCTGAACAGGGAGCCCGATGTGGGGCTCGATCTCAGGACCCTGGGATCATGACCTGAGCCGAAGCCAGACGCTTAATGACTGAGCCACTCAGGCGCCCCTACTTAACATGTTTTTACTGAGCACTCACTATGTGCCAGGTTATGTTTGATAGGCTGGGGTTATAGCAGTTAACAAAACACACAAAACAAATAAAAATAAGCCCTTTCTTCATGGAACTTACATTAGCATTTGGAAGACATCCCATTAAAAAAATAGGCAAGTTAAATGTCTAGTTCATCAGATGGTAATAAGTCTTACAGAAAGAAATAAAGTAGAGGATAGGTTGTTATTAAGAGTTGGGGCATAGGAATAGTAGGGAAGTCCTCATAGGTAAGGTGATACTTCTTGCAGAGACCTATGGGAGAGCAAGAACAAGTGAACAAAATACAAAAATTGCTGCCCTTATGGAGCCTACAGTCTAGTGGGCGAAGACTAAAAAAACCCAAAAACCATATTAAATAAGAAAAACATATAGCATATTCAGAGATTATAAATGCTATGGAAAAAGAAAAATCAGAGGAGAATAAAGGGGACCAGGACGGTGTGGACTTTTTTTTACATTTTTTAAAAAAGATTTTATTTATTTATTTGACAGAGAGCACAAGTAGGCAGAGTGGCAGGGAGAAGGAGAGGAAGAAGCAGGCTCTCAGCTGAGCAGGGAGCCCAATGTGGGACTCCATCCCAGGACCCTGGAATCCTGACCTGAACTGAAGGCAGCCGCTTAACCAACTAAGCCACCCAGGCGCCCCGGATTTCTTTTAATTTTTAAAAAGATTTTTAAGTAATCTCTACACCCAACGTGGGGCTCAAACTCACAACCCCAAGATCAAGAGTTGCATGCTCTGCTGACTGAGCCAACCAGGCTGTCCCATGGACCAGGGGGATTTTGAAGGGCAGGTTATGATATAAAATAGAGTGATCAGGGTATTCCTCATCAGCATGAGATCTGAGGAAGTCTTGGGAGTGAAGGAGTTAGCCAAGTGGATAGCTGGGGAAAGAGTGTTCCAGGCAGAGGAAACAGCCACTGTAAAGACACCAGTGAGGAGCATACCTGGTCTACCCAAACAATTGCAAAAATGTCAGTGGAGCTGGAACAGAGTGGATGTAGGAGGGTGTGGAAGTCAGATTAGGTTATATAGGGCCTTGTGGACCACTGTAAGGACTAATTAAAAATTAGTTTAATGAATTTTAATAAGGCAAATACCCTTCTATAACTACCATCCATGTCAAGAAATTGAACTATGCCGTCAGTCCAGAAGCCTTTCCATGTATCCTAATCTCAAAATAAATCTCATGCTTTCCCCCAAAACTATACACTATTCTGACACTTTTAGAAATCACTTCCTGATGTTTCTTTATAGTTTTAGCATCCAAATATGCAGGCTTATATATTATAGTCTCACGCTTTAAAAACAATCTGGCACATGGGTGTCTGGGTGGCTCAGATGGTTAAGCGTCTGCCTTCAGCTCA
Organism: Phoca vitulina; assembly: GCF_004348235.1. Taxonomy (NCBI): domain Eukaryota; kingdom Metazoa; phylum Chordata; class Mammalia; order Carnivora; family Phocidae; genus Phoca; species Phoca vitulina. Next base: position 8,485,627 of record NW_022589748.1, on the reverse strand, counting down.
GGTCATGATCCCAGGGTCCTGGGATCGAGTCCCGCATTGGGCTCCCTGCTCCTTGGGAGCCTGCTTCTTCCTCTGCTTCTCTCTCTCTCTCTCTCATGAATAAATAAATAAAATCTTAAAAAAATAATAAAAATAAAAATCTGGCACATACTTTAAGTTTCTTTTAATTTATAGATTTCCAAATGCTCAATTCCTATCATAACCATACACTATTTCTTGGGGAGCCTAGGTCATTCAGGCAGTAAACTTACTTACCATCTGAATTTTGCTAACTGCAAAATTTTTTCAATCAGACTGCTGATTGTCCAACACATTCTTCTTAATTGTATATTTCATACAAATTGGCAGCTGAATCTAGAGGCTTAATCAGACTCAAGATCTGATTTGGCAAGGCTGTCTGGTTTTTTTTTTGTTTTTTAAAGATTTTATTTATTTATTTGACAGACACAGCCGAGGAGGGAACACAAGCAGGGCGAGTGGGAGAGGGAGAAGCAGGCTTCCCGCGGAGCAGGGAGCCAGCCTGACGTGGGGCTCGATCACAGGGCCCTGGGATCATGACCTGAGCCGAAGGCAGATGCTTAACGACTGAGCCACCCAGGCGCCCCGACAAGGCTATCTGTTATGTGTAGTTGTCTTTTTGTGATTTTAGCAGCATTTGATCCTCAGTGCCTAGATTCATTAGTTTGTTTGATTTTGCAAAATTCTGATTTCATTTCTCAATATTATTTAGAAAAATTTTTTAAAGAGATACAGCCCTGCATCTACTATCTGGTTACTGAGGTTTATAGTCCATATAGGAAAAAGGCATGATAAATACTGGATTGTTATTCTTTATTTGGTAGTTTTCAAGATAATGAGTTGGTTTCTTTTCATATTTTTCCAAGAGACTAACTTGACGATTTCAATCTATTGCAATTATTATTTTGTTGAAGTTCAGATTGTCCCATCTCTGGCCCACTGGAAGATTTACAGGAGGCCCATTTTATACTACAGACACCTGCAGATTGAAAGTAAATGGATGGAGAAACGTCTATCGTACAAATGGATGTCAAAAGAAAACCAGAGTAGTAATAACGTACATCAGATGAAGTAGACTTTAAAACAAAGACTGTAACAAGAGACAAGGACACTGTATAATAATAAAGGGGACAATCCAATAAGATGATATAGCAATTTTAAATATTTATGCACCTAACATAGGAGCACCCAGATATATAAAACAGTAACAAACATAAAGGAACTACTTGATAATAATACCATAATAATAGGGGACATTAACACCTCACTTATATCAATGACAGATCATCTTAACAGAAAATCAACAATGAAACAATGGCTTTAAGTGATCCACAGGAGCAGGTGGATCTAACAAATATACAAACGTATAAAACAGCAGAATACACCTTTTCAAGTGCACATGATTCTCCAGAATAGATCACATATTAGCCCACAAAACAACTAATTCAAGAAGATCAAAATCATACCGTACATAATTTCTGACCACACCACTATGGAACTAGAAATCAACCACTAGAAAAAAATCTGGAAAGACCACAAATACAAGGAGATTAAATAACATGTTACTAAACAATAAATGGGTCAACTAGGAAATAAAGAAGCAATAAAGAAGTACATGGAAACTTGGGGTACCTGGGTAGCTCAGTCAATTAACAGCCGACTCTTGATTTCAGCTCAGGTCATGGTCTCAGGGTCACGAGATTGAGCCCCCTGTGGGGCTCCGTGCTCAGTGGGGAGACTGCTTGTCCTTCTTCCTTTCCCTCTCCCTTCCACCTGCTTGCATGCGTGTGTGTGTGCTCTGTCGCCCAAATAAATAAATAAATAAATAAATAAATAAATAAATAAAATCTTAAAGAAGTACATGGAAACAAATGAAAATGAAAACACAATGGTCCAAAACCTCTGGGATGCAGCAAAAGTGGTTCAAAGAGGGAAATTTATAGCAATACAGGTCTACTTCAAGAAGCAAGAAAAACCTCAAATAACCTAACCTTGCACCTACAGGAGCTAGAAAAAGAACAACAAACAAAACCTAAAACCAGCAGAAGGAAGGAAATAATAAAGATTAGAACAGAAATAAGTGATATAGAAACTAAAAACACAGTAGAACACATCAATGGAAACAGGAGCTGGTTCTTCGAAAAAATCAGTAAAATTGATGAACCTCTAGCCAGACTTATCAAGAAAAAAAAAAAGGACTCAAATAAAATCACAAATGAGAGAGGAGAAATACAACCCAACACCGCAGAAATACAAATAATCATAAGACAAAATTATGGAAAACTATATGCCAACAAATTGGACAACCTGGAAGAAATGGATGAATTCCTAGAAAAATAAACTACCAAAACTGAAACAGGTAGAAATAGAAAATAGAAATAGAAAACTTGAACAGATCAGTAACCAGCAAATAAATTGAGTAGGTAATCAAAAGTCCAGGACCAGATGGCTTCACAGGTGAATTCCACCAAATATTTAAAGAAGATTCATACCTATTCTCCTTAAACTATTCCAAAAAATAGAAAAGGAAGGAGAACTTCCAAATTCATTCTACAAGGCCAGCATTACCCTGATACCAAAACCAGAGAAAGACTCCACTAAAAAGAATATAACTACAGGCCAATATCCCTGATGAACATGGATGCAAAGATTCACAATAAAATACTAGCAAACAATACATTTAAAAAATCATTCATCATGATCAAGTGGGATTTATTCCTGGGTAGCAAGGGTGGTTCAATATTCACAAAATAAAAGAAAGGATAAGAACTGTATGATCATTTCAATAGATGTGGAAAAAGCATTTGACAAAGTGTACAACATCCATTCATGATAAAAACCCTCAAAAAGTAGGTTTAGAGGGAACATACCTCAACATAATAAAGGCCATATATGAAAAACCCACAGCTAATATCCTCCTTAATGGGGAAAAACGAAGATCTTTTCCCCTAAGGTCAGGAACAAGACAAGGATGTCCACTCTCAGCACTTTTATTCAACATGGTACTGGAAGTCCTAGCCACAGCAGTCAGATAACAAAAAGAAATACAAGTCACTCAAATCAGTAAAGAAGAAGTAAAACATTCACTATTTGTAGATGACATGAGGCGTTATGTAGAAAACCCGAAAGACTCCACCAAAAAAACTGCTAGAACTAATGAATGAATTCAGTAATGTCACATGATACATAATGTGCAAAATCTGTTGCATTTTTATACACCAATAATGAAGCAGCAGAGAGAGTACAAAACCAATCCCGTTTACAATTGCAACAAAAATAATAAAATACCTAGGAATAAACCTACGAAAGAGGTGAAAGGCCTGTACTCTGAAAACTATAAAAGACTGATGAAAGAAATTAAAGATTACACCAAGAAATGGAAAGGGAGATGCCTGGCTGGCCCAATAAGTAGAGCATGTGACTCTTGATCTCAGGGTCATGAGTTCAAGCCCCACACTGGGTGTAGAGATTACTTAACAAAAGAAAAAAAATTACACAAGAATTTTCAAGTGCATGGGTGTCAGCACCCCTAAGTACCATGTTGTTCAAGGGTCAACCATATAGATGTCTTTCAGATACCCTGTTGCTTCCTTGTCCTTCCTCCCACTCATTCATTTCATGCAGGTATTATGGTTATGTTGGTTGTTTCCAACCACTTGTATTTTGGAGTTTGTAGGGCAACTTTGTCACCTAGTTTTGTTTTAAATGTTTGTGTTTTTTTGGTTTTGCTATCTGGTTTCTTTGTTTTCATGGATGATTTGTCGAGATTAAAAAACTTATTCTTATGGCTTCTCAGATTCCCTCTCATTTTCAGGACTTGGACTTGGAATACTTACGGAGGCGTTGCAGGATTTTGAGCAGAGGAGTGACATGATCTAACTCTATCTGGTGTATATACTGCAACTAGACCACAGGGATGTAAAGAAAGAAGGAGGGAAACTATTAAAAGAATATTGTAGAAATCCAGGCAAGAGATAATGTTGCCTTGGACCAGGGGCGAGTAGCTGTGGATTTCATGAGAAGTGATCATATTTGGATATATTTTGAGGTATAAGTTGATAAGATTTTCAGATGGATTGGATGTGGAGTTTGAGAACGAGTAGTCAAAAGACAGCTCCAGTTTTATTTTATTCCGCACAGCAGGACAATGGAGTTGTTTTCAACTAAGATTGGGAGGGCCATGGATATATAGTAGACTTTGGGGATACGATCAGGAGTTAAGTTTGGGCTGTGTTGAGCTTGAGATAGTTATTAGACTTCTGTGTGGATCTTTATAATTCCACTCTTCTATGGACTGAAAAAGACATTGCTTACTATAGAAAATTGGAAAATACGGAAAAGTTAGGTAAGAATATAAAAATCAAAATCATATCACTGTCATTGTTACCATTTTGATATGATTCTATGAGTATATATAACATTACAAAATCGAATTTCTGTTGTGTACATACACAAAAAAAATCCACTTTCACAAGACATAACGTAAGTGTTTGTTGAGTGAAATAGTCTTTGAAAACATGACTTTTTAAAATAAGATTTATTTAGGGGCATCTGGGTGGCTCAGTCAGTTAAGAGTCTGCCTTCGGCTTAGGTCATGATTCTAGGGTCCTGGGATCGAGCTTCACATCGGGCTCCCCGCTCAGCGGGAAGCCTGCTTCTCCCTTTCCTGCTCATGCATACTCTCTCACTATCTCTGTTGCTATCTCTGTCTCTCTCTCAAATAAAAGATTTATTTATTTATTTGAGAGAGAGAGTGCATGAGTAGATGGAAAGGCAGGGGGGGAGGAAGAGAGAGAGAGAAGCAGATTCCCTGCAGAGCGTGGAGCCCAACGTGAGGCTCATCCTCGTTACCTCGAGATCAAAACCTGAGCCAAAATCAAGAGTTGGATGCTCAACCTACTGAGCCACCCAGGCACCCCGAAAATATGAGTTTTAATGGTATTTCATCTTTTTAGTCTAATAAGTATAACCATATGGGTTATGTACTTTTTTTAAGATTTTATTTATTCATTTGAGACAGAGATAGAGAGAAGACTTGAACAGTGGGGAGAGGCAGAGGGAGAGGGAGAAGCAGGCTCCCCACTGAACCAGGGGCCCGATGTGGGGCTCGATCCCAGGACCCTGGGATCATGACCTGAGCCGAAGACAGACGCTTAACCATCTGAGCCACCCAGGCGCCCCTGGATTATGTACTCTTACCCATTCCTTTTTTGCATGTCCATTCCAGCCCTGACGCTTGCTTTAGTCTAGAGAATTTGGTTTCCTGTAGTAGTTGCTGTGTATCATAATTCAGACCTGTGGTTTGGCAGCCCTCCTGGCTGTAGTGTTTAACTAAGACTCATGTAAGATCCCATGCTTTTAAAATGAGTGTCTTGGAAGATTATATTCACTTCAGTCATTCAGGATTTTGGTATTGTCCCCATTCCCTGAGGACGAGTACCTTCCACTATGAATGCTGCAGAGAAAAGGGAGCCTGGACACTTAGGCCTGGGGAAGAACCTGCAGATTCACAGGTATCTTGCCTTGCAGTGCTGTGCCTGGGCTGTGGGTGTTCAAGTATTCTAGTCTGGCGGGCACTGTGTTTTAGGGTCCCAGTGAGATTAGTGGGTACTGGAATGGTAACTAACCTATACCCTGGTACACTTCCTGCCTAACTGTTGGTTAATTCCTGGAAAGACTGAAGGAGTAAGGGGGATTTGATGAGTTCCATCCAGCCTGCACGTTGTTGTGTAGAAAAGATAATCAGGCTCTCTGAACAAAGCTCATTTCTCTCTAATGACAGTATCCTTTTGAACAGAGATCAACAAACTTTCTGTAAAGGGCCAAGTATTTTTGGCTTGACAGACCATTCAATTTTTGTTGTAATATCCAGCTGACTTAGAGCTAAAGCAGTCATACACTGTTCGGAAACAAGTGGGGTGGCTCTCCACGTGTAGCTCTCAATTCTCTAAGTGCAGCAGGTCTCTCATGCTTGTGAAAGTTGATAGGATCCTTCTGTAAGGAAGGGTGTCACCTGAGACTCCCCACACAGATCCTACATGCCCTTAAGGTGCAGTCTCAGATTACAGTTGGTAATTTTTTTCTGTAAATGGCTAAATAGTAAATATTTTAGGTTTGGGGAGCAAAATGGTCTTTATCTCAACTATTCAGCTCTGCCATTGAAGCAGAAGAGAGACCATAGACAATGTATAAACAAATGAGCATGTCTGTGTTCCAATGAAACTTTATGACATTGAAATTTCGTATGATTTTCATGTGTTATGAAATATTCTTTTGAGTTTTTAAAAACTGTTTACAAATGTAAAAGCCATTCTTAGCTTGAAGGCCAGACAAAAACAGGTAGTAGGACTGAATTTGGCCTGTGACCCATGGATTGCTAACTCTTGCCTTAGCTGCTTGGCAGCTTGCCCTGATTTACGTCCCACCCCAGGAGAAGAATGGCTTAGTTCTGTCATCTGCAGTCACATTATATAGTGTCTGGCTTTTTTTTTTCTTTTTTTTAGAGAGGGTGAAGAGGGGCAGAGGGAGAGAGAGAATCTTTTTTTTTTTTTTTAAGATTTTATTTATTTGTCAGAGAGAGAAAGCACATAAGCAGGGGGCACAGCAGGCAGAGGGAGAAGCAGGCTCCCCACTGAGCAGGGAGCCCAATGTGGGACTTGATCCCAGGACCCTGGGATCATGACCTGAGCCGAAGGCAGACAGTTAACTGAGCCACCCAGGCGTCCTGGAGAGAGAGAATCTTAAGCAGATTCCATGCCCAGTGCAGAGCCTGATGATGCAGGGCTTGATCTCACAACCCTGGGATCATGACCTGAGCTGAAATCAAGAGTCAGACACTTAACCAACGGAGCCACCTAGGCACCCCTGTAGTTTCTAGCTTTTGTGATTACAGTTATCATGCTGCATATTAATCATGAGTATTTGTTTCTCTCTCTTATTGGACTCTGAGCTTCTTGAGAGGAGGGCCATGGCCTAATCAGTCATTTTTGCATCCGTAGTATCTAACACTTGACATGACACATAGTAGGTATTCAGAAAATGTTTAATTTGAATTTTATGATCAGTAAATATAAAATGTCTTTACTACTGTCTTAAAGAAAAACACCTGATTGATAGGCCGTGGGCCTTTCCAAGTTCTTCCCTTTAGCAGTCCATCGTAACTGCATTTGCTGCTAGCGGATCTTGTGACTCAGTGGTTATGTAACAAAAAACCTTTCCAAATTCTTTCATTTTAGAGTTCTCTTTTGCTTTCAGATAACAGATCATTGGACTTTGAATTATTAATTTGATCTTAATGATAAATAATGGCTTTTCATTTTTCTTATGAACCAGTGCTATAATCTGGATGAAAAAAATGATAAAAGCTATGGTTTATTGAGCATATACTACATTCCAGTCTCTTAGTCAACTCTAGTATTTCTTTAGACTTTTGGTAACTTTGTGACTACTATTAATTTAACTCTTTCTCTTTGTTCCATACATCTAAAACAAAACAAAGCAACAGCATCATATGCTTTCCTTCCATACTACCTACTGTAATGAATGATAACACTGTCTATTTCGAGCCTTTCATGTCAAATCTGAATTGATCTAGACTCCTTCCCCTCCTTCTCCCCCTATCTAATTGGCCACTAAGTCTTATCAGTGTTTGTTTGTTTTTAATCTATTGAGTTTTTCTTCTATCTCCATCTCACTTTCTGTAGATGAATCAGTAATTTCTCAACTTTTCCAATATGTAGTTGAACATCTTTACTAGTGTTTCTGAGCTCAGTTACCCCATCCCTCAGTCTACCTTATCCATAATTATCAGCATTGAATGCTTATAGTGATAACCTGATCATGTCAATTCTGTGATGAAAACCCTTCTATCATTTCCCATCATTTTCAAAATAAAGCCAACTTCACAGTCATGATATGCAGACCCTATGTGTGACTCCAGGGTTTAACACAGATATGTTTCAGAACTCAGAAATATTTGGATCTCAGGTCATATAATGTACATAACACATATTATATAATACCCTCTGTTCTGTGTCAGCACTGTGTAATCATACACATTAATGTTTCTGCATCAAAGAGTATGATTATTTATGCCAAGTAGAATAAGGACTCTAAATACTATCAGTTCAGGTCATGTTTTGCTGCCAAATGAAGGCAGGAAAATGTTGAGTTTTTTAGTTTTTTGGATTTCAGAATTTGAGATAGGAGATTATGGCCCTATAGATATTCAGTGGTCTGCTGGAACTGGTCAACTGCAGTTGGTGATGCCATGTTGGTCATTTGAAATCAGCCATGGTAGGGGTATTTATGCCATGGACATCAGTAAATGCAACAAATAGCTTTTCTGCTCCCTGGAGATCAGGTTGTTAAACATTACCAGCAGAGGATTATAAATGCCTATTATATGTATAGTATATATGTATATTTTTACCATTGTGGCAAACCAATTTGCTCACTCTACACGGCATAGAACAAAAGGCTGAAGTTTCCAGGGAAGCATAGAATGTAAAAATTAAGAAAATCAATAGGATGGCAATAAGAGAAACTGGGAAAAACGGGAGCTTTGGAATTAGAAAGACGTGGGTTCGAATTCTAACTCCACTAATTCCAGACTGTGTGATCCTTAGTAAATCACTTACCTTATCTGGGTCTCAGTTTACACATTTGAAAAATAAGGACTGATACCTTTCTCTTAAGGTTGTTTTAGGGAGGGGCGCCTGGGTGGCTCAGTTAAGCGTCTGCCTTCAGCTCAGGTCGTGATCCCAGGGGGGATCCCCGCCCAGCGGGAAGCCTGCTTCTCCCTCTCCCACTCCGCCTGCTTGTATTCCTTCTCTCGCTGTCTCTATCTCTGTCAAATAAATAAAATCTTAAAAAAAAAAAAAAAGGTTGTTTTAGGGATACAGAAATTAGATATCACATACAAAGTGCCTGACATAGAATGAGCAGAAAATGATATTCTATGTTTATTATAAGCCTTGCTTTTCTGGAAGTATTTATTTCTGTAGACATGACTCCCATTCTCTAACATTCCTAATGCCCCCACAGAAAAATATCATGCAGTTTAGCACTTGTGTGTTTTCTGGTTAGTTCATCCTGTGTCCCTTGACCTTCTTATAAAGATGATCCTTGACTTCTCTTGAGCATGTTTGTGTAAACTAAATTTATAGGCCTGTGCTTTTTTTTCCCATGAAAAGCTTTTAGTCATTGACTTAATAAACATTAATTGAGCATCTATTACATATTAATGTGCTACGTGTGGTGATAGATTAACAAGACATAGACCCTCCTTATACTTCAGTGGAATGATAGATAGTTGGGCAAGGAAGCTAACTATTTAAATGCAGGGAAATTAGGAGGCTTCTGTTATCAGCTGGGTGAGAAGTGATGGTGATATGAACTAAGATAATGGCAGTAGGAATGGAGGAGAGCTGTTTCACTCAAACATAAAGACTATAGAACTGGATAACTTGGAAATGGTCTTGCTTTCTTTCTCCCTATCCCATCTGAGATCTCTGGCTTTGCCTTCTGTGTAGGTGGTGGTGCCATTTATCAATATAACATGTACATGAAGAGGATCAGATCTTGAGCAGAAGATGATGGGTCCAGTTTTGGACCATCTTGCTTAGTTTTGAGGTGTGTATAGGGTATCTGGGTAGGGTGACCATATAATTTTATCATACAAACTTGAACATTTATGAGAGTGAGTAGGATGTGCTCTTAATAATGAAGGCTGGGGCAATAGGTATAATACTGGACCTGTCCTGGAAAAACCAAGGATGTCAAGAAAAGATCAATAAATATCAATAAATATCAAGCAAAAAGTATAGAGTGAAAAGAGCAGTGGGTTAAGTAGAGTACTGGAGAAATTTTTTTTTTAATTTAAACTCAGTTAATTAACATATATATTATTAGTTTCAGAAGTAGAGTTTAGGGCGCCTGGGTGGCTCAGTCGTTAAGCGTCTGCCTTCGGCTCAGGTCATGATCCCAGGGTCCTGGGATCGAGTCCCACATCGGGCTCCCTGCTCGGCGGGAGGCCTGCTTTTTCCTCTCCCACTCCCCCTGCTTGTGTTCCTGCTCTCGCTACCTCTCTCTCTGTCAAATAAATAAATAAAATCTTTTTTTTTTTTTTTTTAAAAATTTTTTTTTTTTTATTTGAGAGAGAGAGAATGAGAGAGAGCAAGCACATGAGAGGGGGAGGGTCAGAGGGAGAAGCAGACTCCCTGCCGAGCAGGGAGCCGGATGCGGGACTCGATCCAGGGACTCCAGGATCATGACCTGAGCCGAAGGCAGTCGCTTAACCAACTGAGCCACCCAGGTGCCCATAAATAAAATCTTTAAAAAAAAAAAAAAAAAAAGTAGAGTTTAGTGATTCATCAGTTGCATATAACACCCAGTGCTCATTACATCAAGTGCCCTCCTTAATGCCCATCACCCAGTTATCCCACCCACCTCCTCTCCAGCAAACCTCAGTTTGTTTCCTATAGTTAAGAGTCTCTTACGGTTTGTCTCCCTCTCTGATTTTGTCTTATTTTTCCCTCCCTTCCCCTATGTTCATCTGTTCTGTTTCTTAAATTCCACATATGAGTGAAATCATATAACTGACTTTCTCTGACTTATTTCGCTTAGCATAATACCCTCTAGTTCCATCCATGTCTTTGCAAATGGTGAGATTTCATTCTTTTTGATGGCTGAGTAGTAGTCCAATTTGTATATATACATCTTTTTTTCATTTTTAAACTTTTTTTAAAAATTCAATTAATTAACGTAATATATTATTAGTTTCAGAGGTAGAGGTCAGTGATTCATCAGTCTTATATAAGACCCAGTGCTCATTACATCACATGCCCTCCTTAATGTCCATCACCCAGTTACCCCATCCCTCCATCCCCCTCCCCTCCAGCAACCCTCAGATTATTTCCTATGATTAAGAGTCTCTTATGGTTTGTCTCCCTCTCTGATTTCATCTTGTTTTATTTTTTCCTCTCTTCCCCTATGGTCCTCTGCCTTGTTTCTTAAATTCTGCGTATCAGTGAGATCATATGATAATTGTCTTTCTCTGATTGACTTATTTTGCGTAGCATAATACCCTCTTGTTCTATCCATGTCGTTGCAAATGGCAAGATTTCAATTTTTGATGGCTGAGTAGTATTCCATTCCATGTGTGTATACACACACATATACATACCACATTTTCTTTACCCATTCATCTGTCGATGGACATCTGGGCTCTTTCCATAGTGTGGCTATTGTGGACATTGCTGCTATAAACATTGGGGTGCATGTGTCCTTTCGAGGGACTATGTTTGTATCCTTTGGATACATACCTAGTAGTGCAATTGCTGGGTCATAGGGTAGCTCTATTTTTAACTTTCTGAGGAACTTCCATACTGTTTTCCAGAGTGGCTGTACCAGTTTGCATTCCCACCAACAGTGTAAGACGGTTCTCCTTTCTCTGCATCCTCACCAACATCTGTTGTTTTCTGACTTGTTAATTTTAGCCATTCTGACTGGTGTGAGGTGGCATCTCATTGTGGTTTTGATTTGTAGTTCCCTGATGTCGAGTGATGTTGAGCATTTTTTCATGTGTCTGTTGGCCGTTTGGATGTCTTCTTTGCAGAAATGTCTGTTCATGTCTTCTGCCCCTTTCTTCACTGGATTATTTGTTCTTTGGGTGTTGAGTTTGTTAAGTTCTTTATAGATTTTGGATACTAGCCTTTTATCTGATAAGACATTTGCAAATATCTCCCATTCTGTCGGTGGTCTTTTGGTTTTGTCAGCTGTTTCCTTTGCTGTGCAAAAGCTTTTTATCTTGATGAAGTCCCAATAGTTCATTTTTACTTTTGTTTCCCTTGCCTTTGGAGACATGTCTAGCAAGAAGTTACTGTGGCTGAGGTCAAAGAGGTTGCTCTGAGTTCTCCTCTAGGATTTTGATGGATTCCTGTCTCATATTTAGGTCTTTCATCCATTTTGAGTCTATTTTTGTGTATGGTGTGAGGAAATGGTCCAGTTTCATTCTTCTGCATGTGGCTGTCCAATCTTCTGAACACCATTTGTTGAAGAGACTGTCTTTTTTCCATTGGATATTCTTTCCTGCTTTGTTGAAGATCAGTTGACCATAGAGTTGAGGGTCCCTATCTGGGTTCTCTGTTCTGTTCCACTGATCTGTGTGTCTGTTTTTGTACCTGTACCATACTGTCTTGATGATGACAGCTTTGTAATACAGCTTAAAGTCTGGAATTGTGATGCCACCAGCTTTGATTTTCTTTTTCAACATTCCTTTGGCTATTCGGGGTCTTCTCTGGTTCCATACAAATTTTAAGATTATTTGTTCCAGTTCTGTGAAAAATGTTGATGGTATTTTGATAGGGATTGCACTGAATGTGTAGATTGTTTTGGGTGTCCTGGAGAAATTTTTAAGAGGGGGGAAAGGTGACCATTGAGATAGGAAGGAAACCTGGAGTTAGTGGCCTCACAGAATCCCAGGGAATAATCATTTTATTTTCTCTTGTCCTTTGTTTAGGAGTGGAGTCCCTTTGAGGGATTCATCATCAGAAAATGATTATCTGCAGTGAGAGGTCATATACTTTTTAAAAAGGGGTTTTACCTCTTATTAGAATACTAATTTGAATGACTTCTTATGTATTATGATATAAAACTCTCAAGTTTTATTAAGCACTTTTGTTTTGCAGTCATTTGGCCAAAATCTGCTAATTCAGATCCAGTTTAAATCTAGGTGTCACTTTATGTTTATTTTATTTATATTTATTTATTTTATCCTAAGATGATGAGTTATTTAGTCATATATAGTGAGTATAACCATTACAAGCATAAAGTAAATTTCTAGATCAAGAGATAGAATACATTTATTCTGTAATATTGAAAATCATACATAGCACTTCTTTTCCTTCTTTAGAAAAAAGGGTTCTTTAGGAAGTCAACAGAAAAATAGAACAAATGAATATTTTGCATTCTTAGTGGACTATAGTTGGCTATTTTCCCCCTAATATTTTATTATGAAAAATTTCATACATACAAAGAATTGAAAGAATTATACCTACTAGCTTTAATTAATGTATTGCTGTCTTTGCTTTATCACACATCTGTCCATCTGTTTGTCCCTCTAATCATTCATCAGTCCATCTTATTTATTTGTTTAATTTTGATGCCTTTCAAGTAAATTAATTGGCTGTTTTCCTAAGCAGTCTTAGCGCTGTTATTTTTTTTGTGGATGTTGTAATTAAGTTGTTAACCTGTTTTGTGCGGATGTTTTCAGCTGACCATTTTTCCTGTTTCTAGAAATACAAAGTTGCCAATAACAGCTGTCAAATTTAGGACATTCAAAAAAAGTCTGGGAAATAGTGTTATGTCCCCTTTCTCAATAGATTTATAATCCAGACACTTACAGTTTTTAAAGTTATCAAAAATAATTTCCTTTGGTCTTTTAACATTATTATTTTTTTGTATTCTAAATAAATACTTATTCATATTCATATTATATTGTTTTTAGAGTGGAAAGATCTACAGACCAAGTCATCAAGCCAGTCAATGTGGGAGCACTATCAAAATGGGTTGGGAAGATACCCCCAGATGTTTTACAAGACATGGCGGTGATTGCACCCATGCTTGCCAAACTTGGATATGACCCATATGCCAATCCACCTAACTATGGAAAACCTGATCCCAAAATCCTTGAAAACACTAGAAGGGTAAGTGAGATTTTTAAAGTGAATTGATAAAACTGGATATGGAATTTGGGCCCTGAAAAGTTTTTTCTTATTTTGCTTCTTATTTTTTATGATCAGAAATTTAAGTTTGAAAAATTGTATTTTAGAATGCGTTATCATGAGAACACTTACACTGCATTTTAAGGGTAACTGTGACTCTTCCCAGGAATTATGGGGACAATTATTTAATCTCCTTTGTTCAATTTCTAGAAATGGTGCTTATTGTTGGGGAGATTTATTCTCATAGCTGATTACCACAAATTTGCCAGAAAAACCAGAATTATTAGTGACCTCACTTCTAGGGTTTTTTTTTTCCCTTTGAACCTAATAGCTACTTTACTTTTAAACCTTTGTTTAAATGGGGCATGATTTCTTGATACTTGAAAACTGAACATTGGCTACATCAAAAGAATTATTAAACAGGTGTAATAAGTTACCTTCTGATTGAAAATTGCTATTAAAGTGTAATTACGGCTTTTAAAAAATAAATTATGCTCACATCTTTATAAAATATTGTTTTAGAAAAGCTGAAAACTCAAAGCTAATCTGAATATGTACCTTTCCCATGTAATTTATTTCAAATCAGAATTTTCTTTTTTTATTGTTGTAAAAGATACATAACATCAAATTTAGCATTTTGACAGTTTTTAAGTGTAGAGTTAGTGGTATTGAGTACATTCACATTGTCATGCACTGCCACCACCATCCATCTCCAAACCTTTTTCATCTTTCTAAACTGAAACTACATACTCATTACCCTTTCCCCCTCCTTCCAGCCCCTAGCAACCACAATTCTACCCTCTGTCTCTACATGCAGTCTTTTCTAAAACTGCAGTTTAAACAACACAACTATGTTAGCATAAGTTTACTGCTAGACTTGATTTCCAGATTAAAATTCCTTGCTTTTCTCAGGTATTCTCTTGCTTATGTTAGTGTCCTTCTCTCCCTACAATCTTATATCATCTCTTTATTCAGTCTTTCTTTTGATACCTTTAATTGACAAACACACTTACATTTCATGAGGTTAATTCCATGTGGATTTTTTTCTCTTATGTATTATGTACTTTAATTTTCCTTTCTCGGTTCATTAGTGGCTATATATAGGAAGAGCTAACTTCTTCTAAACCATCATATATATAGCTAGCTTTTTTATTTTTTAAATAACCTTTATTCTCTTTATGATTTCATGTATACAGACATTTTATTATAAAAATATAAGGTTGGTGTATATAAGTTATAAAATTAAAAAGATGAGAAGAAAATTGACTTATGTTACCAACCATACACATGCCATTCTTAATATTTCAGTGGATTTCCCTTCCTTTTTTGCCTATTGTTAAACAAAGGTAAGATTGCATTGTTTTATACTCTTACTTTTGCACACACACACAATTTTGTATCCAGCCCTTTCCTTGTAATAGTCATGAGCGTGTTAGCTTATTTTTTTTTTTTTTAAGATTTTATTTATTTGACAGAGAGCAGAGGCAGAGGGAGAAGCAGACTCCCCACTGAGCAGGGAGCCCAATGCAGGACTCCTGACTGAGCCACCCAGGCACCCCCGAGCATGTTGCTTTTTAAACATAATTTTTCATGGTTACATAATGTATTATCATACGAGCCACCTTAAATCCTTTCTGAAACACAGTAGTAGGTCAGTAAATGAATGAACAAGTAAAATATATTTCCCTAGTATATGTTCTATAATTCATTTTATCATTTTCCTTTTGTTGCTTATAGTTTTCTGTTTGACAAATTACACTACAATGAACATCTTTGCACAAAATACATTTTAGTTTCTTTTTTTTTTAAGGGTAGACTAATGAAAGTAGAATTAAACCAGGTCCAAGTATCTGAAACTTTTTAAGTTGCTTGATATATGTTGGTAATTTCTTTTTAATCTTTTGAACTATCTGTATAATAGGTAATTTTATTTTTTATTTTTGTTAATTTTAATAGGTTTTATTGATTAATATAATTGAACATTTCCCAGTCGGTATTCATATATTCTTTTATGAACCATCTTTGAAGTTTTAAAAAAGTTCACATTCTGCTAAAGATGAAGTACACATGAGTCTAACATCCATTATCATAGTCTTTGATAATCTCTTGGTAATTGGTAATTCATAGCTTTCTCCTTTGTATAATAGTGAAATGTTTTTTATAAACCAGAAACATGTACAAATGATATGCAGAGGTTTTCCAGGCAGTAGTAGTTTTCCTGCATGCAAGTTGACTGGCTAGATTATTCTTGGCCTGCTTGAGTGGTAGGTTGGGAAGAATGCTGTGGTTTGAATCCATGTGACTAGAGAATTTGTTTCATACACCCTTGTGGCTTTTTAAAGGGTTTCTGAATGCACACTGCAGCGGGGGGGGGGGGGGGGGGACCTTTCCCCCCATCTCTATTTCTGAAGAGACAAATAATTTTGAGGGAAAAAAAGATAAAGTGTGAACTATAATTGCATCTTTGAGCACTTCATGATAATACATACAAGCTGACATTCTTGTTTTGTGGAGCTGGGTTTCATAGCCCTTGTAATCTAAGTCCTATGTTTTTTCGAAGCTTCTTTGCTTGCAAAAACTCAGATGCTTATATATCCAGCATTGATGATTATGAAGTTTCATAAAGTAATGCTTAAAAAGTGATCTTTGATTATCAAGTGTGATGTGAGAATGGCTCCAGAGAAAGAAGGTGGCTAGGGAGATTATTCCCTTTATTCATGGGATGGGAGTGGGAAGAAATTCACATTTTGACTGGGAATATAAAATCTGAAGCTCCAGGCCTAAAAGTGCTGGTTTTCATATAATTCTGGGTAGTCTAGAAGCATTGGTGTCTGAGTCAACATATTTTGGGGACACATTACCCAATTTTGAACAGAAAATCATGTGCTTGATGGTTGCTGTGACTCAGATGGTAAATTGGAAATTAAATGCTAACATATTTCATTCTCTTTCCCATCATAGTCTCTAATCCCAAAATTGTGGCACATTTAAGTAAATAGTGCCCTCTTGGTTGCAGCCTTAGCCTTCCACTCTCCCATAGGTTTTTAATCTTTTTAGATTCACAAACCTAATTGAGAATCTGATTAAATATATGGATCCCTACCTTAGAAATAGAGACACAGAGATGCACAGAATTTTACCCACAATTTCAGTGAATTCATAGATGTCCCTGAAGCCCCTCAGATTAAGGACTTTTGTTTTGTAGTCTCCTTGATCAGGCTCATCCATTCATGTGGCTTTGATTACAGCCTATTTGCTGATGTATCTCCCCGTGGATTTCTTTCCTAGGCCCCAGGTTCCTTATTTCCAACTGCCTTTTGTATATCTACACCTACATGCTCACAAAGATTTCAAACTCAGTGACCAAAATAGAACTTACTTTCCGAACTTACTCCATTGTAGGCAGAAGCTCAATGGAAATGTTCACTAAACTGAGCAGGAATCTAGAGTAGGGGTGGAATAGGCTAGCTCATCTGTACTTGAAGCATCTGTGAGCCACTGAGCAGATGGGAGGAGCAGAGTCCTCAGGGCACTTGAGTCAAGCCAGAAAACAGTTTAAAGACCTGCTTACTAAACCTGAAGAGAGAGCTGAAAAGCAGATCAAAGTATGAATGGACTATGCAGTTGAAAACCTGAATAGACACACTAATAAAGAGCAAGTAGTCCAATGGAAAAGCAGGTATCAGGAGGGTTCTTCGAAGGCTGCAGAGCACACCGTAGCAAGCAAGAAGGAACTTGATATAAAGCATAGGAACTATTGGTAGAAGTGTTAGATATTGTTGATTGCCTGTCCCATCTTTTCCTGTTAGTAGGAACTATGTCTTAAAAAATAAACTAAAAATTCCTGGTATTAATTTTTCTAGACTTTCTTATAGGTGGGATAAGCATGTGGCCAGTTTTTATCTAGGCAGTGCTATATAAGGAGATGTCTGCTAGGGTTTTCTGGGAGACATTTAACTTTCTGAGAAAATAAAGAATTGTATGAAGAGAGCTTATCCTTCCCTTCCTGCTTTTGAACATTGCTATGGAGGAACATCAGGGGTGGCTCTGCTGTAGCTACCCTGAGATCATAAGAGAAGATGCCACTGATCCTCGGACGATGAGAGAAGGAAGACAAAGAGCCTGGGCCCCTTGATTTCTGAGCTACTGGGCCTAGCTCGGACTGACCATCTACCTCACCTCTGTACTTACTATGTGTTTGAACTACTCTTAACCAATTATTCTGTAATTGTATCTTAACTGCTAGTGGAGTCCTATTCCTGAGTGTGTGGAGGAAACAAAGCCAACCCAGTGAGGCAAGCAGAGCGAGTCCAAGAAAGAGTCTGGCACTA
>NW_022589748.1:8360404-8467544 GCF_004348235.1 Phoca vitulina | reverse complement strand
GAGTCTTGAGATTTTCTGTTTCCCTCTGCCCCTCCCCCACGCTTGCATGCACACTCTGTTTTTCTCTCTCAAAATAAGTAAAATCTTGAAAAAATAAAATAAAAATTCTATAAAGATACTTTAATAAGGAGAAACATCATTGTAAAAGAAAGATATGAAAAAGCTTTATGCTAAAGAATGGGGAAATTTTCTAATAAGTTTATCATTGATTACATTGAGGACCACATTCATGTCACTTCCTTAAATCCAAGTTTACCAATGGTCACAAAGAAGGCATAATAAGGCTTGGACTCACCTTTACTATCCATTTGCAACTCCAGATTGGAAGAGCTGCCCTGACTAAAAAATCAAGAAGTTAGAGTTATTAGCTGGTCTGCTAAAAATCCTAACCCTATCATTTCCCCTTTCTATAGTCACTCTGTCTTTCTGTATCCACTCTCAAGTCACAGCTCCAGGTAAACAACATGTCTGAAGTATAAGGAACATGTGATAAAGGGCAGAATTGATGCTACAGAGAATCAAATGAATGACATAGCACACTTGGAGTGCTCTTCTAGGATGCACAGTGAAAGGAGAGAGATGGAAACGATAGGTAAAAGGGAAGTATACATACAAAAGAAAGAAAATTGGAAATTAACCAATGAATAATAGAAATCTCTAAAGGAAAAATCAGAAGAAATAGAACAGAAGCATTAATCAAGTTTGTCATTGTAGGAAAGTTTCTAAGGCTGAAAATGACCCGAAGAATAAAAAGGGCTTACTATTTTCTAAAGAACATATGAAAAAATGTCTGTACTATGTTTTGGTGGTATTTAAAAAATTTCAAAGATCCTGTGGGGGGAAAAAAAACCCTGCATATAATGAAGCAGAAAACAATGGGTTACCTACCAAAAAAAATGAAAATTATGCTGGTGGCAGAATTATCTTTTGCAATACTGGATGTTCGAAAAGAAATGGAGCAATGGTTCTTAACCTGCATGTACTTTATGGTGTCTTTGAATTCCCTGAAATAATACAAACTTATGTGTGTTGATGCAAATTGATTTTCCTGGAAATAGAATCTATATCTTTCATCATATTTTCAAGTGAAACAAAGAATCATAATGGAGCAATCTCCATAGCACTTTTTCTTTTGAAATAATTTAAAACCTAGAGAAAAGTTACAAGAGTAACACAGAGGACTCCTGTATATCCTTTCTCAGATTCACTAATCTTTAACTTTTGGCCAAAAGTATGTCCTTCACCAACTCCCCCCGCCCTTCTTCCCTCTCTCTCTGTATGTGTATAAAATATATTTACCAGTTTTACTTTTGTCTTACCATTCTCTCATTTTACACTAACACACATATACACACTATGTTGTATTATGTTACTTATTCATTTATAATTTGAGAATTGGTTGTATACATCATGCCCCTTTGTTTTTAATATTTCTTAAAAACAAGAATATTATCTTATATAACATCAGTACAGTTTATCAAATTCAGAGAACTTCACATTGACACAATGCTTTTATCTAATTTATAGTCTGTATTTCAGTGTTGTCAATTGTCTCAATAATGTACTTTCTTGATTTTTTCCCCCACCAGTACAGGTTTCAGTCTAAGATTACATATTGTACTCAGTTTCATGTTGTTTCAGTTTCCTTTAATCTGTAACATTTCCTCATATGTTTTCTGTCTTTCATGACATTGACATTTTTGAAGAATTCAGGCAAGTTATTTTATACAGTGCTCCTTGTTGTGGGTTTGTTTGATGTTTCCTCATGGTTAAATCAGATGGTGCATTCCCAGCAGGATACTAGATATATGGTATTGTTTCATTCTTAAGGAATCACATCTGGAGGCACATTATATCCATCTGTTCCTCCTTGGTGATGTTAATTTTTCTGTTTGTAAAGGTGTTTTTCCAGTGTCTCCACTCTGTATTTATTATTTTCTCCTTTTCATTTAAAGCAACTTTGCACTTTGAGACTGTGCAAATATTAGATGCCTGAGTGGCTCAGTCAGTTAAGTATCTGAGTCTTGATTTCCACTCAGGTCATGATCTCAGGGTCCTGGGATCGAGCCGCACACTCCACACTCAGCGTGGAATCTGCTTGATATTCTCTCTCTCCCTCTGCCCCTCCCCAGCTTGCATGAGCTCTAACTAAATAAATAAATAAAATCTTTTTTCTTAAGATTTTATTTATTTATTTGACAGAGAGAGTACAAGCAGGGGGAGCGGCAGAGGGAGAGGGAGAAGCAGGCTCTCCCTGAGCGAGGAGCCAGTCGCAGGACTCAATCCCAGGACCCTGAGATCATGACCTGAGCCAAAGGCAGATACTTAACCAGCTGAGCCACCCAGGCACCCCAATAAATAAAATCTTTTTTTTTTAATTTTTTATTGTTATGTTAATCCCCATACATTACATCATTAGTTTTAGATGTAGTGTTCCATGATTCATTGTTTGTGCATAACACCCAGTGCTCCATGCAGAACGTGCCCTCTTTAATACCCATCACCAGGCTAACCCATCCTCCCACCCCCCTCCCCTAAAATCTTTTTTAAAAAAGACTGTGCAGGGCACCTGGGTGGCTCAGTTGGTTAAGCGACTGCCCTTGGCTCAGGTCATGATCCTGGAGTCCCAGGATTGAGTCCTGCATCGGGCTCCCTGCTCAGCGGGGAGTCTGCTTCTCCCTCTGACCCTCCCCGCTCTCATGCTCTCTCTCTCTCTCATTCTCTCTCTCAAATAAATAAATAAAATCTTTAAAAAAAAAATAAAAAAATAAAGACTGTGCAAATCTTGCTTTTCACTAGACTTCACACCTTAGATTTGGCATCCATTGATAATTTTTGCTCACAGCAGTCTTTATTGTGATAGTTATGAGATGCTGGTTTGTGCAACCCTACTACTCTCTCCATTTTATAGGAGAATTATCCATGTCACAAAATTCTGCCCCGAATTGTCTTCGTTATGGTAGTGACAGGAAGCAGATGGCACACTTGCAGGAGTTTAGCTGACAAGATTTTACTGAAGGATTGATTTACTGAAATGTGGCCACGGTTAAGGAATCAACAAGGAACGATGAGGTGCCAGTAACTAGCAGCAAAGAGAAGCCATTACCACCCTCAGGCCTTCAGAGGCCATGCCGCTCGCCAGTCTGGTGAACACCGGGAGGAACTACACGTGGGTGCTCTAGCTGTAGAGGAAAGCGGCCACTGACAGCACAGAGGCAAGGTAGACGTTTTGTCTACAGCGATGGGTGATGGATTTGTCCACTTCTCCCTTAAGTTGTCAGAGTTTGCTTTGTTCTGAGGCTACTTTATTGAGAGCTTACAAATTTAGAATCATTACTGTTTCTTGGCAAATTGAGCACTTTATCATAATCTAAAGATTCTGTCATTAAAAATGCTTTTTGTCTTACGGTAGGGTTGCCAGATAAAATACAGGATAGCCAATTAAATTTGTATTTCAGATAAACAAATAATTTTTAGTGTACATGTGTTCTGAATACATTAAAAATTATTCATTGTTTATCTGAAATACAAATTTAACTTACATAGTCCTGGGTTTTCTTTATTTTCACTAAATTTAGCATGCCTATCTTTAAAAAGATTATTTTTTTTAGTACTGATATAGCTACCCTGACTCCTTTTGGTTGTAATTTCCCTACTATTTCTTTTTCTATTTTGTAAATTTCAGCATTTCTAAGTCTTTATATTTTAATGGTTTCTTAGCCATTAGCTGGAATTGTATTTAATCTGGCCTGTTTTCTAGCAAGTTTTTTGTGGGTCTTTTTGGTGTTTCTTTTTTTCCTTTATTTATTTATTTTCTGGTTTTTTAGCATATAATGTTTTATTGATTTCAGAGGTACAGGTCTGTGATTCATCAGTCTTATATAATACCCAGTGCTCATTACATCACATGCCCTCCTTAATGTCCATCACCCAGTTACCCCATCCCTCCATGCCCCTTCCCTCCAGCAACCCTCAGATTGTTTCCTAGAGTTAAGAGTCTCTTATGGTTTGTCTTCCTCTCTGGTTTCATCTTGTTTTATTTTTTTCCTTTCCCCTATGGTCCTCTGTTTTATTTCTGAAATTCCACATATCAGTAGGATCATATAATAATTGTCTTTCTCTGATTGAATTATTTCGCTTAGCATAATACCCTCTAGTTCCATCCACCTCATTGCAAATGGCAAGATTTCATTTTTTGATGTCTGCATAATATTCCATATTCATCTGTTGATGAACACCTGGGCTTCTTCCATAGTTTGGCAATTGTGGACATTGCTGCTATATATAAACATTGGGGTGCAGGTGCCCCTTCGGACCACTACATTTGTATCTTTGGGGTAATTACCCAGTAGTGCAATTGCTGGGTCATAGGGTAGCTCTATTTTTAACTTTCTGAGGAACCTCCATACTGTTTTCCAGAGTGGCTGTACCAGTTTGCATTCCCACCAACAGTGTAGGAGGGTTCCCCTTTCTCTGCATCCTCGCCAACATCTGTTGTTTTCTGACTTGTTAATTTTAGCCATTCTGACTGGTGTGAGGTGGCATCTCATTGAGGTTTTGATTTGTAGTTCCCTGATGCCAAGTGATGTTGAGCATTTTTTTTCATGTGTCTGTTGGCCATTTGGATGTCTTCTTTGCAGAAGTGTCTGTTCATGTCTTCTGCCTATTTCTTCACTGGTTATTTGTTCTTTGGGTGTTGAGTTTGATAAGTTCTTTATAGATTTTGGATACTAGCCCTTTATCTGATAAGATATTTGAAAATATCTTTTCCCATTCTGTTGGTGGTCTTTTGGTTTTGTCAACTGTTTCCTTTGCTGTGCAAAACTTTTTATCTTGATGAAGTCCCAATAGTTCATTTTTACTTTTGTTTCCCTTGCCTTTGGAGACATGTCTAGCAAGAAGTTACTGTGGCTGAAGTCAAAGAGGTTGCTCTGTGTTCTCCTCTAGGATTTTGATGAATTCTTGTCTCACATGTAGGTCTTTCATCCATTTTGAGTCTATTTTTGTGTATGGTGTGAGGAAATGGTCCAGTTTCATTCTTCTGCATGTGGCTGTCCAATCTTCTGAACACCATTTGTTGAAGAGACTGTCTTTTTTTCCATTGGATATTCTTTCCTGCTTTGTTGAAGATCAGTTGACCATCGAGTTGAGGGTCCCTATCTGGGTTCTCTGTTCTGTTCCATTGATCTACGTGTCAGTTTTTGTGCCCGTACCATACTGTCTTGATGGTTACACCTTTGTAATAGAGCTTGAAGTCCAGAATTGTGATGCCACCAGCTTTGATTTTCTTTTTCAACATTCCTTTAGCTATTCAGAGTCTTTTCTACTTCCATACATATTTTAAGATTATTTGTTCCAGTTCTGTGAAAAAAAAGTTGATGGTATTTTGATAGGGATTGCATTGAATGTGTAGATTGCTCCAGGTAGCATAGACATTTTAACAATATTTGTTCTTCCAATCCATGAGCATGGAGTGTTTTCCCATTCCTTTGTGTCTTTCTCAATTTCTTTCTTTTTTTAAAAGGTTTTTTTTTTTATTTGACAGAGACACAGCAAGAGAGGGAACACAAGCAGGGGGAGTGGGAGAGGGAGAAGCAGGCCTCCCGCTGAGCAGGGAGCCTGATGCAGGGCTTGATCCCAGGACTCTGGGATCATGACCTGAGCCGAAGGCAGACGCTTAATGACTGAGCCACTCAGGCGCCTCTGTTCCTTAATTTCTTTCATGAGTATTCTGAGTACAGATCCTTTGCCTCTTTGGTTAGATTTATTCCTAGGTATCTTATGGTTTTGGGTACAATTGTAAATGGGATCGACTCCTTTATTTCTCTTTCTTCTGTCTCATTGTCTGTGTATAGAAATGCAACTGATTTCTGTGCATTGATTTTATATCCTGCCACTTTGCTGAATTCCTGTATGAGTTCTAGCAATTTTGGGGTGGAGTCTCTTGGGTTTTCCACATAGAGTATCATGTCATCTGCAAAGAGTGAGAGTTTGACTTCTGCTTTGCCACTTTGACTGCCTTTTATTTCTTTTTGTTGTCTGATTGCTGAGGCTAGGACTTCTAGTACTGTGTTGAACAGCAGTGGTGACAGTAGACATCCTTTCCCTGTTCCTGACCTTAGGGGAAAAGCTCTCCATTTTTCCCCATTGAGAATGATATTTGCTGTGTGTTTTTCGTAGACGGCTTTTATGATATTGAGATATGTTCCCTCTATCCCTACACTGTGAGGAGTTTTAATCAAGAAGGGATGCTCTACTTTGTCAATGCTTTTTCTGCACCTGTTGAGAGGATCATATGGTTCTTGTCCTTTCTTTTATTTATGTAGTGTATCACATTGATTTGCAGATGTTGAACCACGCTTGCATCCCAGAAACAAGTCCTGCTTGGTCGTGATGAATAATCCTTTTAATGTACTGTTGGATCCTGTTGGCTAGTATTTTGGTGAGAATTTTTGCATCCATGTTCATCAGGGATATTGGTCTGTAATTCTCCTTTTTGGTGGGGTGTCTGTCTGGTTTTGGGATCAGGGTAATGCTGGCCTCATAGAACGAGTTTGGAAGTTTTCCTTACATTTCTATTTTTGAAACAGCTCCAGAAGAATAGGTATTAATTCTTCTTTAAATGTTTGGCAGAATTCCCCTGGGAAGCCATCCAGCCCTGGGCTCTTGTTTCTTGGGAGATTTTTGATTACTGCTTCAGTTTTTTTGCTGGTTACAGGTCTGTTCAGGTTTTCTATTTCTTCCTGTTTCAGTTTGGGTAGTTTAGATGTCTCCAGGAATGCATCCATTTCTTCCAGATTGTCTAATTTGTTGGCATATAGTTGCTCATAATATGTTCTTATAATTGTTTGTATTTCTTCAGTGTTGGTTGTGATCTGTCCTCTTTCATTCATGATTTTATTTATTTGGGTCCTTTCCCTTTTCTTTTTGATAAGTCTGGCCAGGGGTTTATCAACCTTATTAATTCTTACAAAGAACCAGCTTCTAATTTCATTGATCTTTTCTACTGTTCTTTTGGTTTCTATTTCATTGATTTCTACTCTAATCTTTATTATTTCTCTTCTCCTGCTGGGTTTAGGCTTTATTTGCTGTTCTTTCTCCAGCTCCTTTAGGTTTAAGTTTAGGTTGTGTATTTGAGACCTTTCTTGTTTCTTGAGAAAGGCTTGTATTGCTGTATACTTCTCTCTTAGGACTGCTTTTGCTGAATCCCAAAGATTTTGAACAGGTGTGTTTTCATTTTCATTTGTTTCCATGAATTTAATTCTTCTTTAATTTCCTGGTTGACCCATTCATTCTTTAGTAGGATGCCTTTTAGCCTCCAGATATTTGAGTTCTTTCCGAATTTCCTCTTATGATTGAGTTCCAGTTTCAAAGCATGCGGTCCGAAAATATTCAGGGAATGATCCCAGTCTCTCAGTACTGGTTGAGACCTGATTTGTGACCCAGTGTGTGATCTATTCTGGAGAATGTTCAGTGTGCGCTTGAGAAGAAGTATATTCTGTTGCTTTAAGATGGAATGTTCTGAATATATCTGTGAAGTCCGTTTGGTCCTGTGTGTCATCCAAAGCCTTTATTTCCTTATTGATCTTCTGCTTAGGTGTTCTGTCCATTGCAGTGAGGGGGTGTTAAAGTCCCCTACTATTATTGTGTTATTATCGATGTGTTTCTTTGATTTTGTTATTAATTGGCTCATATAATTGGCTGCTCCCATGTTAGGGGCATAAATATTTAGTTGTTAGATCTTCTTGTTGGATATACCCTTTAATTATGATATAGTTTCCTTCCTCGTCTCTTATTACAGTCTTTGGTTTAAAATCTAATTTGTCTGATATAAGGATTGACACCCAGCTTTCTTTTTATGGCCATTACCATGGTAAATGGTTTTCCACCCCTTCACTTTAAATCTGAAGGTGTCTTTGGGTCTAAAATGAGTCTCTTGCAGACAGCATATTGATGGGTTACTTTTTTATCCAATCTGATACCCTGTGTCTTTTGACTGGGACATTTAGCCCATTTACATTCAGAGTAACTTGATAGATATGAATTTAGTGCCATTGTATTACCTGTAAAGTGACTCTTACTGTATATTGTCTCTGTTCCTTTCTGGTCTATGTTACTTTTAGGCTCTCTCTTCGCTTAGAGGATCCCTTTTAATATTTCTTGTAGGGCTGGTTTGGTGATTACAAATTCTTCTGGTTTCTGTTTGTCCTGAAAACTTTTTATCACTCCTATTTTGAATGACATCCTAGCTGAATAAAGTATTCTTGGCTGCATATTTTTCTCATTTAGCACCCTGAATATATCATGCCACTCCTTTCTGGCCTGCAGGTCTCTGTAGATAGGTCTGCTGCCAATCTAATGTTTCTACCCTTGTAGGTTATAGACCTCTTGTCCCAAGCTACTTTCAGGATTTTCTCTTTGTCTCTGAGATTTGTAAGTTTCACTATTATATGTCGGGGTGTTGACCTATTTTTATTGATTTTGAGGGGGGTTCTCTGTGCCTCCTGGATTTTGATTCCTGTTTCCTTCACCAGATTAGGGAAGTCCTCCGCTATAATTTGCTCCAATATACCTTCTGCCCCTCTTTCTCCTTCCTCTTCTTCTGGGATCCCAATTATCCTAATATTGTTTCACTTTATGATATCACCTATCTCTTGAATTCTCCTCTCATGATCCAGTAGTTGTTTATCTCTTTTTCTCAGTTTTTTTATTGTCTATCATTTGGTCTTCTATATCACAAATTCCCTCTTCTGCCTCTTTTATCCTAGCAGTTAGAGCCTCCATTTTTTATTGCATCTCATTAATAGCCTTTTTGATTTCAACTTGGTTAGATTTTAGTTTTTTTATTTCTCCAGAAAGGGATTCTCTAGTGTCTTCTATGCTTTTTTCAAGCCCAGCTAGTATATTTATAATCATTATTCTGAACTCTAGTTCTAACATCTTACTTATGTCCATACTGATTAGGTCCCTGGCAGTCAGTACTGCCCCTTGTCCTCTGTTCTGAGGTGAGTTTTTTCGTCTTTTCATTCTATCCAGAGAAGAATAGATGAATGAGAGAACAAAACACTAAAATGACAACAACAACCCCACAGAAATATATACTAAACAAATTAGAAGAGACCCGAAACCAGGAGGGAAAAAAAAGAGAAAATATAATCAGATAGGTGAGCAGAATAGAGCAATACACTGGATTCTGTGTGTATTTTGATCTGTTTTTTAGAAAACTAGATAGACTTATATATATGTACAAAAAATAAAATTAAATACAGTGAAAGGATAGAATGTAACTGTAAAATGGAAATAAAAAGACAAGAAAAAAAGGAGAAAAAAAATCAACAATAACAAAAAAGGAAATGATATAAATAGGTGAACAGAACAGAGCAATGCACTATCTCCTGAGTGTATTTTTTTTCAGTTTGTTAGAAGAAACTCCATCTCAAAATTATAAAGAAAGAAAAACCTATAAATATAAAAATAAAATTAAATACATTGAAAGGATAGAATGTAACTGTAAAGATGAAAATTAAAAAAGACTTTAACAAAAGAAAACAAAAAAAAAAGAAGAAGGAAAAAACCACCAAAAAAGAGACCATGATCAGACAGGTGAATAGAACAGAACCATACACTAGATTTTGAGTGTATTTTGGTCTGTTAGAAGAAATTGCATCCCAAAATTGTAAAGAAAGGAAAACATATATATACAAAAACAAGATTAAATACAATGAATGGATAGAATGTAACTGTAAAAATGAAAATTAAAAAAGATTTTAAAAAGGAGTTGATACGGGCACCTGGCTGGCTCAGTCAGTTAAGCATTTGCCTTTGGCTTAGGTCATGATCTCAGTGTCCCAGGATTGAGCCCTGCATCAGGCTCTCTGCTCAGCGGCAAGTCTGCTTCTCCCTCTGTGATCGCTTCCACTCTCTCTCAAATAAATAAATAAATAAACTCTATTAAAATAAAAAAAAGAAGTTGATAAAATAAGAAATTGGTTGAAAAAGGAAAGAAAAAACATTTTAAAAAGTTAAAGTTGAAAGACTAAGGAATCCTGGAGGAAAAGTCATGAATTCTGTGTGCTGTATTTCCCTAGTGCTAGAGTTTTGCCATCTCATTGATTGGTAAACTTGGTCTTGGCTGGATGTTCTTGCTGATCTTCTCGGGGAGGGGCCTCTTGCGTTGATTCTCAAGTGTCTTTGCCGCAAGCGGAATTCTACTGCCCTTGCCAGGGGCCAGGCTAAGTAACCTCCTGTTTGCTCTAGGTGGCTTTTGTTCCCTGAAGGCTTTTCGTGCAGCTTTAGAAGATGAGAATGAAAATGGCGGCCTCCCAATCTCTGGCCCTGAGCTGAAAGCTCTGGGCCCCACTCCTCAGTCAGCCCTCAGAGAAATGCAGTCAGTCACTCCTGTCTCCCTGGTCTCCGGCCCCACACTCACCCAGCCTTTGACCAAGCATTTCTGTCTCAGGCACGTGACCCATTTTGAGTCTCCAAACCCTGCAGACTCCTGTAGCGTGCTCCCATGCCACTCCTCCCGGGAGGAGGAAGGGGGATCTCGCCAGTTCTGCTGCTTTTTGGGCCCCTGCTCAGAGAGCAGTCGCCCAGCTGTGCCGGGGTTCCCAGTTTAAGGCAGCCTTGAGCTGAGCGCCCACTCCTGGGCTCACTGATTGCAGTTGGCTTCCCTGCTCTCATTCTTGGGAGCTCTGTCACACTCAGGCACTGCCAGTCTTCCTGTGACCCCGAGGATCCTGAGACCACACTGTCCTAGCTAGGGTTCTGCCCCTGCTTAGCCACCTAAGTGACACCCTCACCAGAGCAGACTTCTGTGTTCTGATTTTGTGCTCTGCTGCTGTATCACTTGCTGGTAGCCGGCTGATGGAGGCTCCCTTCCCCCGTGGTCTATCTTCCCATATATCCCCTCGGATTCACTTTTCCACACGTCCTACCTTGCAGAAAGTGGTCGCTTTTCTATTGGTAGAGTTGCAGCTATTCTTTTTTTAGATCTCTGGTTGAGTTCACAGGTGTTCAGAATGATTTGATAGCTATCTAGCTGAATTCCTGGGACCAGATGAAATTAAGGTCTCTTACTCCTCCGCCATCTTGGACTCCTATTTTTACATTTATTAGTATTACTGACATATTGTCCTTATATTTTTAAACTCTATTTTCAAATATTTTTTATTTTTCCCATTTCTTTTGTATTCTTGCTGTCTCTTTTTTTTTTTGCCTGACTTTTAAAATTCCATCTTCCCCTACTACTGTTTTAGAAGTTAGACATACTTGGGGCACCTGGGTGGCTCAGCTGGTTAAGCATCCCACTCTTGGTTTCAGCTCAGGTCATGATCTCAGGGTCATGACATTGAGCCCCATGTCAGGCTCCACGCTCAGCAGGGAGTCTGCTTGAGATTCTCTCTTGCTCTCCCTCTGCCCCTCCCCCTTCTAGCATACACACTCACTCTCTCTCTCTCTGAAATAAATAAATAAATCTTCAAACAATAAAAAGTCAGACATTTATTTATTCTTTTGTTAGCCTTTAAATATTGCTGTCTAAACTCAACTTGATAAAATCTAAAGCTGTCCAATAATTTGAATCTCCACATACTTTTTACCTCTGATAACTACCTTTTTAATGTTTTTGCTATTACTATTGACTATTTTCGTTCTTTTTTTAACCCCACATTTAGAGTCATTATTTTCTATAGACAACATTTACTTAAAGTTATGTACATATTTACCACTTCCCTTGCTCATGTGAGTACTTGTGTCTAAGATCTTTATCAGGTGGGTGTCCCTACGTATATATAGAGAGATACATACACACAACCGTTCTGTAGTTTTATTGCCAATATACCTAACTTTGGCTTTTTTCTTTTATTTATTTTGCTTTATGTACCTATGTTAGGCAAATTCCTATATTTCATTACTTCTGTAAAATTTTCAGCCATTTCTCTTTGAAAATTGTGTTTTCTCCATTTTCTGCATTTTGTCCTTAGACTCCATAGTTAGTTGAATATTAAAATGTTTCATTCTGCCCTCCAAATATTTTAACATCTCTTTCATGTTTTCTATCATGTCTCTCTGCTATGTTCTGGGTAATTTCTTTGGATTCATTTTCTAATTCACTCATTCTCTGTTTCTAATCTCTTTAACCTATCTGGTGCATTTTCATTTTAACAGTTATATTTTTGGCTATTTTATTTTATTTTTTGAGAGAGAGAGTGCAAGCTTCCAGGGTCAGGGGGCGGTTAGAGGGAGAGGGAGGGAGAAAGTCTTAAGCAGGCTCCCTGTCCAGCATGGAGCCCGACATGGGGCTCAATCAAATGACCCTGAGATCAAGACTTGAGCCAGAATGAAGAGTCTGATGTGTAGCCAACTGAGTCATCCAGGAGCGCCTGTTTTTTGGCTCTTTTTAACCTGCCTGCTATATTAAGAAAATATTCTCTTGTTCCTTGTTTTTTGAATATGTATGTATTTTATGGCAATTTTTAAAACATCAGAGTGGTCTTGGGTATTTCAACTACTAGACAATTCTTAGATTTTTTTTTTTTTTTTTTTTGCCATTTGCACTCACTTTTTTTTTTTTTTTAAGATTTTATTTACTTATTTGTCAGAGAGAGAGAGCACAAGCAGGGGGAGTGGCAAGCAGAGGGAGAGGGAGAAGCAGGCTCCCCACTGAGCAAGGAGCCTGACGTGGGACTTGATCCCAGGACCCTGGGATCATGACCCAAGCTGAAGGCAGACGCTTAACAACTGAGCCACTCAGGCGTCCCTTGCACTCACTTTCTTAAAGACACAGATACCATCCCTGAATTTCTTATATTCTTTTGTTTTTGTTGAATCAGAGTAGTTGAATTCGATAGAACTTCAATGTTGCTTTGTTCAAATATTCATTTTTGGGGCTTGAAATCTTGAATAAACATCAGTGGGCTTCATGTGAACCTTCATATATTTTTCACCTAATATATTTTGCATTTCAACAAATGACACATTCTCCTAAATAATGATTTGATAGACAGGCGAGTATACAAAGTTCATCCTATTGCAAAAGTCTATTGATCATGTTTCATAATTGAAGGTTGTCCAGGCTATTGCCAGTTCTTTTCTATTTTCCCACCATTTTTCAACCCAGAATGCTCCTTTTCCTTTTCAAGGCTGTTGTATCCCCAACAGCCTCCTTCCTGCCCCTCCAAGTCATTCTCTCCCCCTCTTCTCTCTAAAGATAACTTCTGTCCTGAATTGTTTTTTAAAGATTTTGTTTATTTATTTGTCAGAGAAAGAGAAAGCACAAGCAGAGGTCACGACAGGCAGAAGGAGAAGCAGGTTCCCCTCTGAGCAAGGAGCCTGATGCAGGACTCAATCCCAGGACCCTGGGATCACGACCTGAGCCAAAGTCAGACACTTAACCAGGCATCCCAATTTCTGTCCTGAATTTATGATGGAGTTGATTTTGCTTATTTTTAAGCTTCATATAAATGGAATCATACAGTATATATTGAGGGGAAAATAAAATAGCCTGTGACAACCAGGAGCTGATCTCACACAACATCTAGGCTATAGTGTATTAGAAGCTGGGTTTGTGCTCACCATTAGGACATGTTGGTCTCCTATTGGATATAAATGATCTCACAGAATACCAACATCAGACAGTATTACTTTTTAACTATGATGAACTGAGAAAAGACAGGACCACTTGATAATTTTGCCTAAGCACAGAGAAAATTAAGGTCACTTTGCAAGCCACAAAATACCAAACATCCACCTCTTGTCTAATATGGGTGACTGCTATTTACCAATAATCGCTTTAGTCTTGCTTCTTCTAGCCTGCCTTCCTCTAGATAAGATATAATAAGATATCCAAAAGGAGGGAAAAAGGGATGGGAAGAAACCAGAGAGGGAGACAAACCATGAGAGACTCATAACTCTGGGAAACAAACTGAGGGTTGCTGAAGGGGAGGGGGATGGTGGATCTGGTAACTGGGTGATGGGCATTAAGGAGGGCATGTGATGTGATGAGCACTGGGTGTTATGCGCAACTGATGAATTATTGAACACTACATCTGAAACTAATGGTGTACTATATGTTGGCTAATTGAATTTGAATTAAAAAAAGTAAGATACCCAGTCATAGAATCATCCCTTCTGGTTGGCGGCACCCAATCCAGAGCAAGCCCCTGTTTCTTTGGACTCTTCCCCCAAATCACCTAACCAAAACCTGAATCATGTAAGTCCTTTCCAGTACTCTTTTACTGAGACACCCACATTTCCCCATGATGTGGGTTTTCCCTTCTTGAAATGAGTAATAAACTTGACACGTTTAACTACAGCTATATTTCTGGTAGTCTTTATCTTGAGAGCATTCACAGTATTCATTTTTGTCTGGTTTCTTTCATTTAATATTTGTGAGATTCGTGTTGTTACATTTCACCGTAGTTCATTTTTGCTATTTAATATTAGACTTTGATTATACAACTATTTGTTTTAGGGATGTTTTAATGTTGATACACAATGTTCTTGTCAATGTCTTTCAGTGAAAATGAATATGCATTTTTGTTGAGAATATTCCTAAGAGTTATGTTAGGAGTTGCCAACATTACTCACAGTAATCCCTAATTCTTATACTCACAGTTACAGTTGATTACAGCAAAAGGATACAAAGTAAAATCAGCAAGGGGAAAAGGCATGTAGGGAGGAACTCTGGAGGAAACCATGTGCTATCTTCACATGTCCCCTCTGGTGGAGTCACGTAGGATATGCTTCATTCACCCAGCAACATGTGTGACAACACGTGTGAATTGTTGCCAACCAGACAGCTCATCTGAGGGTTTTTACTGGGGGTCAGTCACAGGCCTGTAGTGTCTAACTTCAGTTTCTCATGCTCCAGACCCCCCGGGGAAAAAACAGGTGTTCACCATAAATAAATTGTTAACATAAACTGTCTGCTCGTACTGGTACAGCCTGACCCAAAGCTCCGACATGCAGAAGCATTCGTACAGACAGAACACTCAGAACTCAGATCCCAGGAGCCAACCAATAGTCAGTCCTGAAAACAGGCCTTTCATTGGAATGTGCCGCCCTTAAACAACCTAGGCCTGCTGAGTTAATCTTTTCCTTCACAGAGTAAAAGTGATGGGTAATAGAGTATTTGTATGTTTAAATTTAGGAGATAATGCCAAAGAGTTTTCCAAAGTGATTACGCCAGTTTACTGTCTCACCAGTGTGTATTTGGGAATTTCAGTTGTTGTACATTTCCAGTATTGTTAGAATCAATCTTTTAAAATTTTAGTGTTCTTTTTTTTTTAAGATTTTATTTATTTATTTGAGAGGGAGCAAGAGTGAGAGAGCGAGCACAAGCAGGGTGAATGGCTGAGCAGGGAGCCCAATACGGGGCTCGATCCCAGGACTCCAGGATCTTGACCTGAGCTGAAGGCAGTAAAATTTTAGTGTTTTCTTATTGGTGCACAGTTATGTCTCATTATGGTTAAAATTCATATGTACTTAATAACTAATGAGAGTAAACACCTTTTCATTATGGTATTTGCCACTGGACTGTTACAAAATGCCTATTCAAGTCTTTCACCCAATTTTCTACTGAATTGTTTGCTTTATCCTTTTTTATTTTTAATTTTATTTTATTATGTTATGTTAATCACCATACAGTACATCATTAGTTTTTGATGTAGTGATCCATGATTCATTGTTTTCGTATAACACCCAGTGCTCCATGCAGTACGAGCCCTCCTTAATACCCATCACCGGGCTAACCCACCCCCCCAGCGCCTCCCCCCGTTTGCTTTATCCTTAATGATTTTTAGGAATTCTCTGTGTATTTTGATATGTAAAGTTTATATGTGTTTTTTTATTTAAATTCAATGGGCCAGCATATAGTACATCATTAGTTTTTGTTGTAGTGTCAGTGATGCATTAGTTGCATATAACACCCAGTGCTCATCACATCACGTTCCGTCCTTAATGCCCATTGCACAGTTACCCCATCCCCCCACCCACCTCCCTAAAGTTTATATGTATTTCACATATCTTCTCTCACCTACCTGACTTACCTTTTTCTCTCTCTTAAGGCTATCTTTTCAAGAATGAAAGTTCCCAATTTTAATACCTCATTTGGTGCCTTTTCCTTTATGTTTAGTGTTTTTGTTCTATCATTTAATAAATCTTTGTCATAATCTAAGGCCATGAAGATACTCTTCTGTGTTATATCTAAAAGCTTTATTGCTTTACCTTTCTCATTTAGATCTGCCACCTACCTAGAATTGATATTTTTATTGTGGTAAAAAATGCATAGCATAAAATTTATGATTTTAAACATCTTTAAGTGAACAATTCAGTAGTATTAAGTATATTACAATTAAATATATTGAAATAGATATCCAGAACTTTTGCATCTTGCAGAACAAATCTACCCATTAAACAACTCTCCATTTCTCCCTTCCGCCTATGGCAACCACCATGCCACTTTCTATCTCTGGATTTGACTCTAAGTACCTAATATAAATAGATTTATATAGTATTTGTCTTTTTCATAACTGGCATATTGCATTTAGCATAATGTCCTCAAGGTTTATCCATGTTATGGCGCATGACAGGATTTCCTTTTAAAAAGTGAATGATGGGACACCTGGGTGGCTCAGTCGGTTAAACATCTGCCTTTGGCTCAGGTCATGATCCCAGGGGCTGGGATCGAGTCCCACATCGGGCTCCTTGCTCACTGGGGAGCCTGCTTCTCCCTCTCTCTCTGTCTGCCGCTCCCCCTGCTTATGTGTGCTCTCTCTCTGATAAATAAATAAAATCTTAAAAAAAAAATTGAACGATAGCGGCACCTGGGTGGCACAGTCGGTTAAGCATCCAACTCTTGGTTTTGGCTCAGATTGAGATCTCAGGGTGATGAGATTGAGCCCTGTATCAGGCTCGCGCTCGACACAGTCTACTTAAGACTCTCTCTCCTCTGCCCTTCCCCCCATCCCCCTCTTCCTTAAATAAATAAATAAATCTTTTTAAAAACCTGAATGATACTCCATTATATTTACATACTTCATTTTGTTTATCCATTCATCCACTGGTGGACATTTGGGTTGCTTCCACCTTGTGAATAATGCTGCTACAAACATGTATCGAGACCCTGCAGGATTACTGGATTATATGGTAATCTTATTTTTAATTTTTTTGAGGAACTGCCACACTGTTTTCCATAGCAGTCATACCATTTTATAATTGCATAACAGTGTGCAACCTTGCCAACACTTCTTATTTTCTGGCTTGTTTTCTTTTCTCTAGTAATCCTAGGATTACTAATGAATGTGAAGTGATATCTTGTTGTGTTTTTGATTTGTATATCTCTAATAGTTAGTGATACTGAGACTCTTTCCATGTGCTTTTTGGTCATTTGTATAGTATCTTTGGAGAATTGTCCAAGTCTTTTGCCTGTTTCTTAATCAAGTTATTTGATTTTTTAGTGTCAAATTCCAGAAATTCATTATATATTCTGTATATTAACTCCTTATGAGATATATGATTTGTAAATATCTGTTTCTTTAGGGTTGGTTTCTGGAGTTTTATTTTGTTCCTTTGATTCTTTGTATGCCTCATGGTCTTTTGTTGAGATTTATGTGTTTGAAAAAAACAATCACCTCTCCCATTCCTTATGGACGGGTTTCATGCAGGGGAAGAGCTTCACATCAGCCTGCTAGAATCTCTAGAACCTCTCAAACCTTTTCTGAGTTGCCAAGTCACATTGCAAGTGGCCTGGATTAAGGGAGTTGAAAACCAAGGTCACTTCTGCAGTCTACAACATGGATTATTTCAAATAATGGATCATTTTTCTGTAACAGACCAAATATCCATTTTGTCTTATGTCAGTTGGTTTGAGTTGTGTTTTCCAAGAGCTTGTCTATTTCTTCTGATATTGCAAATTTATTGGCAAAAAATCCATAAGATTCTTTTAATTACCTTTTAAAATATTGAAGCAAACTCTGGAAAACAGTATGGAGGTTCCTCAAAAAGTTGAAAATAGAGCTACCCTACAACCCAGCAATTGCACTACTGGGTATTTACCCCAAAGATACAAATGTAGTGATCCAAAGGGGCACGTGCACCCCAATGTTTATAGCAGCAATGTCCACAATAGCCAAACTATGGAAAGAGCCTAGATGTCCATTGACAGATGAATGGATAAAGAAGATGTGGTATATACACACATACACACACAATGGACTATTATGCAGCCATCAAAAAAAATGAAATCTTGCCATTTGCAGTGATGTGGATGGAACTAGAGGGTATTATGCTAAGCGAATAAGTCAGTCAGAGAAAGATAAGTATCATATGATTTCACTAATATGTGGAATTTGAGAAACAAGGCAGAGGATCATAGGGAAAGGAAGGGAAAAATGAAGACGAAACCAGAGAGGGAGACAAACCATAAGAGACTCTTAATCTCAGGAAACAAACTGAGGGTTGCTGGAGTGGAGTGGGGTGGGAGGGATGGGGTGGCTGGGTGATGGACATTGGGAAGGGTATGTGCTATGATGAACGCTGTGAATTGTGTAAGACTGATGAATCATAAACCTGTACCCCTGAAACAAATAATACATTATATGTCAATAAAAAAATAATAAAATATTGAGGCAAAATTCACATGACTATTAACATTATTAAAATGCACAATGCCACTGAATCCAGTGGCATTCAGTTCATTTACGGTGTTATAATTACCAACTCTTTCTAGTTTAGTATTTTACATAACCTCAGAATAACCTTTAAGTAATCATTACTCATTCCTCCTTTCTCTCATGCCCTGGGAACCACTAATCTGCTCTCTGCCTCTGTTAGAATGTTTTTGTGGTTCATGTGTCCTTTTTAAGGCTTAATAATATTCCATGATTCATTTATACCACACTTTGTTTATCCATTTGTCCAGTGATGGACATGTGGATTGTTTCCACCTTTTGGTTATTATGAATAATGCTGCTATGAACATTAACATACAGGTTTCTGTGTGGATATATATTTTCATTTCTCTCAGATATATACCTAGAAATGGAATTCCTGGTAATTTTCGTATGGTAATTTTATGTTTAACTTTTTGAGAAACTGCCAAACTCTTCTACACAGTGGTTTTGCCAGTTTACGTTCCATCAACAATGTGCAGAAGTTCCTGTTTCTTCTCCTCCTCATCAGTACTTGTTACTTTCCTTTTTTTTTTTTAAGATTTTATTTTATTTATTTGAGACAGAGACAGAGACAGAGAGAGAGCACAAGACGGGGTAGGGTGAGAGGGAGAAGCAGACTCCCTGCTGAGCAGGGAGCCTAATGCGGGACTCAATCCCAGGACTCCAGGATCATGACCTGAGCTGAAGGCAGTCGCTTAACCAACTGAGCCACCCAGGCGCCCATTATTTTCCTTTTAAAACAAAAAAAATTCTAGCCATCCTAGCAAATGTGAAGTGATATCTCATTGTGGTTTTGATTTGTACTTGTTTAATGACAAATGAATTTGAACATCTCTTCATGGGCTTATTTTCCATTTATGTATCTTTGGAGAAATGTCTATTCAAATCCACTGCCCATTTTTTAATTGGGTTATATTATTTTGTTGAGTTGTAAGAGTTCTTTATATATTCTAGGTACCAAATCTTTATCAGATTCATGATTGCAAAGCCCTGAAAAGCCAAAACAATATTGAAAAAGAAAAACAAAGCTCAAAAACTCACACAGATTTCAAAGCTCACTCCAAAGTTATTTTATTTTATTTTTTTTAAAGATTTTATTTATTTATTTGACAGAGAGAGACAGCTAGAGAGGGAACACAAGCAGGGGGAGTGGGAGAGGGAGAAGCAGGCTTCCTGTGGAGCAGGGAGCCCGATGTGGGGCTCGATCCCAGGACCCTGAGATCATGACCTGAGCCGAAGGCAGCCGCTTAACGACTGAGCCAACCAGGTGCCCCTATTTTTTCTTTTTTTTAAGGTTTTATTTATTTATTTGACAGAGAGAGACACAGCGAGAGAGGGAACACAAGCAGGGGGAATGGGAGAGGGAGAAGCAGGCTTCCTGCCGAGCAGGGAGCCTGATGCGGGGCTTGATCCCAGGACCTGGGATCATGACCTGAGCCAAAGGCAGACGCTTAACCATCTGCACCACCCAGGCACCCCAGAAGATTAGAAAGTTTAATTCAATTTAGGACTTCGCAGTGGTGCTGATATTTTAGCTGAGTTTTAAGAGTTAAATGGAGGTTCACTGGCCAAGACAAGGTTCGGAAGGGGAATTTCAGTCAGAGGGAACAGTTAGTAGAAAGGTAGGAGAACATGAAGCTCTGTTGGAAATGGCAGATTGTTGTTTGGAGATAAGATTGGATAGGGAGTTGTAGGAGAGGAAGCTAGATGGTAAGGTTGAAGAAAAAGTTCAAATGGCCTTGTACACCATGCTTGGGTCTTCAGACTGGGTATGAAAGATACACAGCAAGGCAGTCACTTGCCCGTATGTGCACTATAGCCTTATGGATTAGAATGAGGAGAGCCTGAAAACAGGATTTTGAAAAATATATCAAGCATATAGTAGAATTGTTACTACTGGTTTTTAGTTTTTTCTTTCAATTCTCTCTCCTTGTCTCCCAGTTAGTGCTGTCTTGTGTCAGCATCTAATACCATTTCCAGAATGCAAGAGGTGATAGGTAGGAGAAAAAATACATAAAATGGTATATGCAACTATTAGAATTTGAATTCTGTTAAATTTTATATAAATATCATACTTCTTTTGAAGTCATCAAAAAATTGTTTTAAGTGAAGCAGTAAAAGAGCCCTTTTGAAAACACAGAAATACTTGAGCTTAATTTCTGAAATTTGCATTGCTAGAAAATAAGTGATTAGCCATCAATGCAGGAAGTTTATTTTCTGTCCTGCCTGGCATTTGGCCAGGACTGGAATGGATTTCCTGGTAATTTGGTTTGAGAGATGACTGCTTTACATCTTCATTGATATCTGTAAAGCCAAAATAAATTGATTATGAGGTCACTGACTGCTGAATTCTAGTTAATGGTGACTGTGTTTCCATACTGCAGCAACAATATTGCATTTAGAATCGTACATTATTTTATAACTTAAGAGCTTAATTTAGATCATCTGTAATGGTTGCATAGTAATTAGGACATACAAACAGAAAACGAATTGTTCAAATAATTTAATTCAAATTAAATCACTCACTCAACAGTGAAGACATTTACTGATGCATATCAATTATTACTTTGTAGAATTTCTCTTCAGTACTGTCATGAGATTACTGTTCCCTAAAAGCATTTTCTACTTTAATAATTTTTCCTGATTACATTCAAAGAGATACAAACTTCAGAATTCTTAAAATTTCTTTCAAGCATACATTCCAATTTAAAGTACTTTTGATCAGAAACTTGATGACATGCATTGATATTTATTATGAAGTCTCTGGAATTATCTGGAAAGTAATTCTTTCATGTGGAAGGAAAAGGACGAGGGATAAATATGAAAAATGGTAACTTCAGTGATGAAAGCATAGTCTAACCTAGCAACTCTTAAATTTTTTTATTTCAGAACCAAAATTATTAAAAATTATCAGACTCGAGGGTGCCTGGGTGTCTCAGTAGGTTAAGCGTCTGCCTTCAGCTCAAGTCATGATCCCAGGGTCCTGGGGTTGAGTCCACATTGGGTTCCCTGCTCAGCAGGGAGTCTGCTTCTCCCTCTCATTCTGCCCCTCCCCGTTGCTTGTACTCTCACTGTCTCTCTCTCAAATGAATAAAATCTTTAAAAAAATTATCAGACTCGAAAGAGTTTTTGTTTATATGCTGTATCTGTGTATATATCCCAATGTTTATTTTATTAGAAACTGAAAATTTTTAAAATATTTTAAATTCACTTAGAAATAAGAAACCCATTATATATGAACATAATATAGCCTAGTTTTATGAAAAATAACTACTTTCTATAACAAAAAGAATTAGAAGAGTATTTACATTTTTGCAAAATATCTTCATTGTCGAACTTGATACTTAGATTCTCTTATCTGTTTTGTATTCAGTCTTTTGCAATATCACATGTCAGGTAGCCTCTGGAAAGCTCTACTATAACTAAAGAGAGAATTAGTGTTCACTTTATGAAATCCCCAAAAGGGACTCAAAACCAGTTTGAGAACCTCTGGTGAGTTTCAGGCAACCACAAAGTGTTAGTTTATTCTGGATTAAAAAGGATGTCTTGCAGATGTCAGTATTTTTTCTGACTTAGATATTACAGTAGAGAGAAGTTTGTATAATCTCCCTTCCAGACTTCAGGGGACTTAACCAAAATAAATTTGTCACTTTTTAAATGTTTTCTGGAATCTAGGCTACTCTCAGGCATGTCCCGTGTGTTGTCTCAACATTCAGGCTTTTTTTTTTTTAATTTATCTGACAGAGAGACACAGCGAGAGAGGGAACACAAGCAGGGGGGAGTGGGAGAGGGAGAAGCAGGCTTCCCGCCAAGCAGGGAGCCCAGTTCGGGGCTGAATCCCATGACCCTGGGATCATGACCTGAGCCGAAGGCAGACGCTTAATGACTGAGCCACCCAGGCGCCCCTCCACATTCAGGCTTCTTTGATCTTGTGGCACCTCTATATCAACATGTGGCAGAGGAAGAGATAGAGAGCATGGAGAATTGTGCACAAAGTCTTAATTGCTTCCTCTTAGAAATGTCACACATGATTCCTCTTTATGTTTTGCTAATAAAAGCCATGCCTAACATCAAGTGGTCCTAACTTCAAGAGATAGCGAAGTACAGTCCTCTCATTTGCCAGAGGAAAGGAGGCCTGGATATATTGGTGAGCAGCACAAATCTTTACCACTCTCTTTGAAATGATGTTTTTAAGGAACATGAATATAAATGCCTTGAGCACAAGGACCTTGTTTACCACAGTATGATGAGCACCTAGGATAGTATCTCTCATAACCAAGAAATACTTGTTGAATAAACAAGTGAGAGGAAGACATTAAACTTCCCAAATTCAGTAAAGCAATAATATTTTCTGATTGGCTATAGGTATAGAAGAGTACAAGTTGAATTTATCTCTAATGAGGAACCATTTTTTTTTCTTACATTTGGAGTTTATTATGGTCAATCTTCAGTAAATGGATGGTTTAGTGGGGTAGTCAAAAAAATATGAAAGCATTTTTTTAAGTCTGTCATTTATAGAAATAGAAAGTTGATATACACGCAATCATGTCTGTGCTACCATTTACCATATGATTTCATTCTCCCACTATTTTTCTTCTCAAAATACAAAATTTAGCTTAGTATAGCACATTTCATTGATTGATTCAGCAGAAATTTTTGAAGACATTGGGAAACAAAACTGACAAAAATCCTTGCTTTTTTTTTCCCCAGAAAATAAGCAATAATTATGGCAAATAAGTAAAATTTTATATATATCATTAGATGATAATTTCTTTGAGAAAAATAGAGCAAGGTTAGCAGGATTGAGAGAGTGGAAAATAGGTTAGGGAATGGGTTACAAATACGCAGAGAGTAATCTTGAGCAGCCCTTATTAAAAGAAGATGTGTCTGAGCAAAGACATCAAGGTGGTAAGGGAATTTCCATCCAGATATTTGGGGGCAAGCCTGTACAAGGTAGAAGGAGTAGGCTTTGAGGCAGGAGAACACCTGGTTTGTCTGAGGCATTACATGTGGTTGGAGTTGAAGCAGTAAGACAGAGATAAAATAGATTGGTTGACTTCCAGTGTTTGCTTCTAGTCACCCCAGGGACCACAGCCATCGTGCTTATCTAGTTTATTTGATCATGGAAATTCCTGTCTCTTAGCAGTAGTCTTCTATCCCTGTCCATGCCCTTGGCTCTGAGACAGTTTTTTAAAAATAGCCTCAGGGGGGCGCCTGGGTGGCTCAGTCGTTAAGTGTCTGCCTTCAGCTCAGGTCATGATCCCAGGGTCCTGGGATCGAGCCCCGCATCAGGCTCCCTGCTCAGCAGGCTCCCTCTCCCTCTGCTGTACCCCCTGCTTGTGCTCGTCCTCTCTCTCTCTCTCATTCTCAAATAAATAAAATATTTAAAAATAGCCTCAGGTTGAAAAGGCATAACTCATAATTTAGTCTTAGCCCCAGGCTTATCTCTTTGTTTAGTGGAGAATTCTTTTTTTTTTTTTTTAATTTTATTTATTTACTTGTCAGAGAGAGAGAGAGAGAGCAAGCGAGCAGAAGCAGAGGGAGAAGCAGGCTTCCTGCTGAGCAAGGAGCCTGATATGGGACTCAATCCCAGGAGACTAGGATCATGACCTGAGCCGAAGGCAGCCGCTTAACCGACTGAGCCACCCAGGCGTCCCTAGTGGAGAATTCTTTACAGTATCTAGAAAGGCCTAGATTAGGCTTCTTTTTTTTTTTTTTTCCTCAGTTTTATCTCCTATCAAGTCTTCCACATCACTGCCTCTACATACACTTACTTGAGCTTGATGTACAGAATTTGACTTTTTCAATCCTGAAAATGTCCAGATTACTGTACCCTCAGTCAGTTTCAGTTTGGCCTTAACTGAGCTGTATTTACTTTCAATTATTTATTGATGTCAGGATTTACTGAAGGCTAAAAAATTTAGTCAATAAATACCAACATCTGGACTTTAACTTATAGTTTTCCCTAATATTATATATAGACTCAATAGGCACATGATCCATGTCCCAAGGTACAATATTTGATAGTTTAAAAGGACTGAAGCTGCTACAAAAATTCTCAAATTCCCTGTTTGGTCTTATGGGGTCCCTACTACTACTCTCTGACAACCCTCCTCTTAACTTTATATTACAGTTTCTCATTCCCGATATGAAGTTCTTAGTTTCAAGCAACAGGGACCAACTCAGGCTGATTTAAATAGAAAGATAATTTATTAAAAAGGTATAAGGTGACATGAGAGTCCATATATAAGTCCTACCATTTGTGGTTAATTGTTTTTCAAAAAGAATGCCAAGACAATTCAATGGGAAAAGAATAGTCTTTTCAACAAATGGTGCTGGGACAACTGGATGTTGACATGCAAAGATTGAAATTGGATCACTTCTTTAATATCACACTCAGAAATTAACTCAAAATGAATTACACACCTAAATGTAAGAGCTAAAACTGTAACACTTGTAGAAGAAAACATAGGAATAAATATCTATGGCCTTAGATTCGACTCTAGTTTTGTAGATATGACACCAGAAGCATAAGCAACAAAAGGAAAAATAGGAAAATTGGACTGCATTGACGTTAAAAACTTTTGTGCTGTAAATGATATCATCAAGAAAGTAAAAAGACAACACGCAGAATCATATCCAGATACTAGAATCCAGAATATATAAAGAACTCTATGATTCAGTAATAAGAATTCACATCACCCAATTTAAAAATGGGTAAAGAATTTGAAGGGACACTTCTCTACAGAAGATGTAGAAATAGGGGCACCTGGATGGCTCAGTCGGTTAAGCGTCCAACTCTTGGTTTCGGCTCAAGTCATGATCTCATAGATCGTGAGATCGAGCTGAGTTGGTTTCCATGCTCGGGGGGAGTCTGCTTGAAGATTCTTTCCCTCTGCCCCTCCCCCCACTCTCTCTTCTCTCTCAAATAAGTCTTAAAAAAAGAAAGATATAGAAGTAGCTAATAAGCACATGAAAAATCATGAGGGAGATGCACATCAAAAGCACAATTAGATACTATTTCACATCCACTAGGATGCCTATAATAAAAATATCTGAAAAAAAGTATGGTAGTTCTTCAAAATATTAAACATAGAATTATATGATCCAGCAATTTCATTTCCAGGTACATACACAAAAGAAATGAAAGCTGGTACTCCTATTTGTACACCAGTTTCATAGCAGTAGCATTCAAAATAGCCAAAGGGTGTGAACAAAAACCCATTGTCCCTCAACAGATGAATGGATAAACAAAACGTACTATATACATACAGTGGAATGAAATTCCGTAAAGTGGAATGAAATGTGATACACGCTGCCACGTTGAAGACAGACATTATGCTAAGTGAAATAGCCAAATTCAAAAAGGACAAATATTGTATGATTCTACTTATATGGGGTACCTAGAATAGTCAAATATGTAGAAACTAAAGTAGAACAGTGGTTATCAGGGACTGGAGGAAAGAGGGAATTAGCAGTTATTATTTAACAGATACAGAGATTCAGTAAGGAATGATAAAAAATTTTTTTTTTTTTTTTTTTTAAGATTTTATTTATTTGCGAGAGAGAGAATGAGAGACAGAGAGCATGAGAGAAAGGAGGGTCAGAGGGAGAAGCAGACTCCCCGCCGAGCAGGGAGCCCGATGTGGGACTCGATCCCGGGACTCCAGGATCATGACCTGAGCCGAAGGCAGTCGCTTAACCAACTGAGCCACCCAGGCGCCCCTAAAAAAAATTCTTGAAATAGATGGTAGAGATGGC
Organism: Phoca vitulina; assembly: GCF_004348235.1. Taxonomy (NCBI): domain Eukaryota; kingdom Metazoa; phylum Chordata; class Mammalia; order Carnivora; family Phocidae; genus Phoca; species Phoca vitulina. The sequence continues at coordinate 8,441,109 of NW_022589748.1, read as the reverse complement.
TGCACAACAGTGTGAATGCACTTAATGCCATTGAACTATATACTTTAAAAATGGTTAAAATGGCATGGAACTGGTGAATCACTATATTGTACACCCAAAACCAATATATAACGCTGTGTGTTAACTACACTGGAATTAAAATTTTAAAAATTTAAAAAAATGGTTAAAATGGGAAATTCTGTTGTATATTTTACCACAATAAAAACAAAAAAAATTTAATAATGTGTTTCTAAGTATGTGGAGAAATTAGTATCGTCATACAGTGCTGTAAAACGGTGCAATCACTTTGAAAAACAGTCTGGCAGTTCCTCAAAAAGTTAAACACAAAATGGACAAAGGCCTTAGTATTTCTCCAAAGAAGATTAACACAGATGGCCAATAAACGTATGAAAAGATGCTTGTTTCGTATTCTTTTATGAGCGGTCAGTGAGGTGTGTCCATAAGAGGAGTCTGAGAAGAGGCTCAGGAAAACAAAGTTTATTATACTTACAGGTCCTAGAGATAGAAGGCATGGCATGGACTATGTAGAAAAGCTACCAGGGTGGTTAGGGGACAGAAGACAGGAGCAAGGGCAAGGGTTAGGCCAGAGCCTTTACTGGGGTTTCCAAATGAAAGGCAAGACAGGGCAGGGTGAACAGTTTAGGATTGGCTAGTTTAACTTATTTGGTATTTGGGCTTTGATTTTCTACCTTTTTTTTTGGCCACCTGTCACAAATTGATTCCTTTATGAACATTTCAAAATGCAATTAAGCAAAAGAGAATACTTTTTTATTAAGCTATCTAATGTTTTTTATCAAATAATGATTTTAAATTCTTAAGTTATTTTATTTCCAAGAGTGGGATTGGATAGAATGATATAATGAATGATAATATTCCATAAGGTAATATCATATGTAGCCCTGATGGTTCAACAGGTTCAAATCAGGAAGTTCCCATTAGAATTGTTTTTTTTGCCTCTCTGTGTTCAATCTATACTGTAAGTTGGCCTCAGAAACTATTCTCAGTCCTTCATCTGTAAAAATGGAGACCACTATGAAAGGATCTCACTTATTTATTCCTTTTTTCCAACTGACCATTTGTTCCTGTATCCAGGATATAAGGATGATTGACTCTGTCTCCGTAAGAAATATGGTGGAGATAGATTTGTAATTAGCTGTAATTCAATGTGATGACTGCCATAAAAGTAAGTCCTTTAGGATGCCATGAGGGCACAGTATTGACGGTACTTGTATGTATTAACGGTACTTGTATGTATTAACTGTCTTTCAGTGTTCCTGAAAACTCAGTTTGGTACCATTACCTTTGAATGGGAATGACTTTGCATTTTTGCCTGATAAGTGTCTATAGTCAAATAATATGATTTCTTTATATAATAGAAATAAGTTCCTATTTCAATTATTACACTTTCCCAATTCAATTCACGTTCCAGTTCACCTTATCAAACTTCACTTAAAAATCAATACACTGGGGGCGCCTGGGCGGCTCAGTCGTTAAGCGTCTGCCTTCGGCTCAGGTCATGATCCCAGGGACCTGGGATTGAGCCCCGCATCGGGCTCCCTGCTCGGCGGGGAGCCTGCTTCTCCCTCTCCCTCTGCTGCTCCCCTTCCTTGTGCTCTCTCTCTCTGTCAAATAAATAAATAAAATCTTAAAAAAAAAAAAAAATCAATACACTGAAGGCCGCTGGGTGGCTCAGTCCGTTAAGCGTCTGCCTTCAGCTCAGGTCATGATCCCAAGGGTCCTGGGTGGAACCCTGCATCGGGCTCCCTGCTCAACTAGGAGCCTGCTTCTCCCTTTCCCTCTGCCTGCCACTCCCCCTGCTTGTGCTCTCTCCCTCTCTCTCATTATCAAATAAATAAATAAATAAATAAATAAAGCTTTAAAAAAATCAGTACACTGAAACATGTCTTTTTCCTGAAAACATTGTTGGAGTAGAAGATCATGCTTCTGAGCTGATTAATTTTTTTCTTGATATAGAAAATAACATCTATCTAGTTGTTTCTAGGCAGCACAAGACCATTGAGCTCTCCAAGAACCCAATCTGAGATTTGCAAAGCTGCCAAAATATTTTAAGACAAATGAGAATATGTTAACATACATGTTGTCAACTGTTTCATATTTGTGTTCCAGAGATAATAAGTTTCTAATGAGCCACAAGAGCCCTGTGGGATTAAGGATGTAAATTTCAAAATCTAGATTCCTTCCTGTATTATCATATTTGGCTGGAGTTCTGTTTTCTCTGAATGTGAAAATACCAAGTCATAATTTCTCAAGAGGGATGCTTATTATGTTATTAAAAACAATGAATTACATTACAGGATAAATAACAGCAGGCCGGGCGCCTGGGTGGCTCAGTCGTTAAGCGTCTGCCTTTGGCTCAGGTCATGATCCCAGGGTCCTGGGATCGAGCCCCACATCGGGCTCCCTGCTCGGCGGGAAGCCTGCTTCTCCCTCTCCCACTCCCCCTGCTTGTGTTCCTGCTCTTGCTATCTCTCTCTCTGTCAAATAAATAAATAAAATCTTTAAAAATAAATAAATAAATAACAGCAGGCCAAGCATAGACCAATGATGAAAGTTTGTCATGAACTAAAGATTGTGATTAATCCAGTTTTGTTCATTTGACTAGAATTGGAAGGAGAAAGGAAAAAAGGGAAGGATGGATTATATTACAGAGTTTATAGTGGGTTTTCAGAAAGAAGGAAGAATAAATTGATTTGAGTTTACAGTGAAATTTGAACTCACAACCAGGGGTTGTGAGACTCATCTTTTAACCTTTGTGTACACAGACACACACACACATTGTGAAGAAAACGATAAGCAAAAGCAACACCTAAAGTCTGCAGTGCCTAATATAGTGCTTATTAGCCCATAATATGGTCATTATACATGTTTCTGGAGATTGTTTAAAATTCTCTTATTTATAATGTTTTTTTTTTTTTTTTTAAGATTTTATTTATTCATTTGAGACACAGAGATATAGAGGGAGAGGGAGAAGCAGGCTCCCTGCTGAGCCAGGAGCCCGATGTGGGGCTCGATCCCAGGACCCTGGGACCATGACCTGAGCCGAAGGCAGCCGCTTAACGACTGAGCCACCCAGGCGCCCCAGAATTCTCTTATTTTGAAAGAAGGTTTTGAGTTAAAGCAGGAGTTGGCACTTTACAGCCCACAGGCCAAATCTGGCCTGCGATCTGCCTTTGTAAATAAAGTTTCATTAGAGCTCGCTGTGTTCATTTATTTATATATTGTCTATGTTTTTGCACTACGGTTGCAGAATTGAGTCGTTTGGAAAGTGACTATATGTCCCACAAAGCCTAAAATACGTAGTCACGGCCTTTTACAAAGTAGGTGGCCAACCCCTGAGTGTAATCCTCAGTTTCAGCCATACACAGATTGTATATTTCTTATAATCCAATGAGCTTTGTAAAGGTAATGTATTTGTTGTGTTGAAAAATGTTTTGATCCCCTGGTTTTCCCCAACTTTTTCGTACTTAGAGAAAAATTTGAAGAACATCTTATACCTTTAACATAGATTAGGTAAAATTTTGCCATGTTTGCTTCATCTGTTCATCTCTCTCCGTGTACACGTATACATACATGCCTTTTTTTTTTTTTTTTTTTTTGCTGCTGCTGTTGAATTATTTGAAAGTTACAGATATCGTGCTCCTTCAGCATACACCTCTAAGAATGAGAGCATTTTGCTATACAACTGTCTTTTCTGTAGCACTTTGTTCATCTCTGTGTTCCCATTTATAAACTGTAGAAATTCTAAGTATTGTACATTAGTTATCTATTGCTTACTTGTGGTAGCCCGAATAATGAATGGCCCCCTAAAGATTTCCATGTCCTAATCCCTGAAATCTGTGTATATATTACCTTACATGGCAAAGAGGACTTTGCAGATGTAATTGAGGAATTAAAAATATATCCTGTATTATGTGATGGGCTCAGTGTAATCACAAGGGTCCTTGTAAGAGGGAGGCAGGTGAGTTAAAAGCAGAGGAGGTGATAAGTAGTAAGAGAAATGTGACAGTACCACAGCTGCTCACATTGAAAATGGCAAGGCTCAGAGTTTTCACACCCAATTTCAAAGCCATCAACTCCTTTTTTTTTTAAACAATTCTTCCCTTAATTTCTCTCTCCTTTTGCATTTTACTATACTTATCAAGAAAAAACTTGGTGGCATCTTCAACACTTTGCTTGGAAATTTCTTTAGCTGGACTATCCAGTTCATTTGCCTCATTTTCTACTTTCTGTATAACTGCAAGTGACAGGGTTGCTGAACTTTCTGTTACTACATAACAAAGATCCCCCTGCCTCCAATTTCTAATCAGATGTCCATACCTTCCTTAAAACCTTATAGGCAGCCTCCTTAAAGTCCTTATAGCTACCTCCTACTGCCCAATTACAAATAGAACCCTACTCATGACACCAAAATCTGTATTAGTTATCTACTGGCACTTGAAAATTTAAGGTGATTAGCAGCTCAAAACAGCAAGCATATTATCACACAGTTTCTGAGGACTAGGAATCCAGGTGCAGTTTATCTAGATGCTTCTGGTCCAGGTCTGTCGTGAGGTTGTAGTCACACTGTCAGCCAGAGTGGCAGGCATTTCAAGATTCAATTGGAAGAGGATCCCTTTCCAGGCTCACTCGTGTGACTGTTGGCAGGTCTCAAGTCCTTGTCGGTCACTGGTTGGAGATATCAGTTCTTTGGCACAGAGACCTCTGCATGAAGCTGTTCACAGCATGCAGCTGGCTTTCCTCAGAGCAAGGAAGCAAAGAGCAAGAGAGATTACCCAGGAGAGAAGATACGGACTTCTTGTGACCTAATCTCAGAAGTAACATCCCATCATTTCTGCCATATTCTAGTTGTTAGAAGCAAGTTACTAGATTCAGTTCACACTCAAAGGAAGGGGATTACACAGGTCATGGATACCCGGCAGGAAACGTAGGGGCCCAGTATCAGAGGCTGCTTACCACAGATAACAAGACACTTGTATCTCAGAATGAGCCACAAACACTTTTAGTGTGAAAACAGTTTATTAGAGAAAGTTTAATATTCTCCATAAGATCAAGCCACATTCAGAGTTTGGCCTCATAACATTTCTGAGAGTTTCTCCTATAACTTGTAGAAGTTTGACCATCTGAAACCCTTAGGGAATCAGTCATTCTTGTCAAGTTTCTGGATAGATCTGTCCCAGATCAAATCTTAATTAATAATTTGGTGTAGAATTCCTTCTGTATTTGATCACATGCTTCCTTACCTTCTTAAATAAATTACTGACCATATTTTGAAATTTTATTTCATCAAAAGAAAATTAATCATTGTATGTGTTATATAGGAAAAATGCTGCCCCCCCCCCTTACACAGGATATAGAATTGTCTCTTTTCCTTTTTTTTTTTTTTTAGATTTTATTTATTTACTTTACAGAGAGAGAAAGAGATGGCGAGAGAGGGAACACAAGCGGGGGGAAGTGGGAGAGGGAGAAGCAGGCTTCCCGCTGAGCAAGGAGCCGGATGTGGGGCTCGATCCCAGGACTCTGGGACCATGACCTGAGCCAAAGGCAGACACTTAATGACTGAGCCACCCAGGCGCCCCTGTTGGTCTCTTTCTTAACTCAAGGCTTCCTATCTGCCTTTTTATAATTTGTGTCTTGTTTTGTCACTTTGCAGTTATCAGTACTTGCCCATTGCCTATGTGTTTGCTGTATCTAATTGCTGTTAGATGAAACTAAATAACTTAGGTTGAATAAAACCCTGTGTGAAGGAAAAGGGACCTGTGGAGGGTTGAATCTGCAGTCTGCACGTCACATTAATGACATTTACTAACTGCTGCTAGTTGCTCCCAGACTTTTGTTTACATTTTAGTTGTAAATTGTTAACTACATATAGGTGAGGCTGCAGTAATGGTGAAGTGGTATTGGGCTTAGTGGGTCAGTTCCTAATTAATTTTATGAGAAAGCTGAAAGTGACCTGAGGACAAATAATCAGTATTGTGTATTGCTTGCTTTAGACAATATTCTGAACCTTTTCTTTCTTGGATTTTTGAAACTTCTCAGGCAATTTAGGCAAAGTCTCCTCCCTTCTTTAGCTCTGTATTCACAATTAAAGGCTGTACTTAGAATAAAGTTAATTATACTTCACTTCAAAAATCTGAACCTGATTTCAGACTATAAACCCAAAGCAGCAAATATAATTTACTTTTATTTATTTATTTATTTATTTAAAGATTTTATTTATTTATTTGACAGAGAGAGACACAGCGAGAGAAGGAACACAAGCAGGGGGAGTGGGAGAGGGAGAAGCAGGCTTCCCGCGGAGAAGGGAGCCCGACACGGGGCTCGATCCCAGGACCCTGGGATCATGACCTGAGCCGAAGGCAGACGCTTAACGACTGAGCCACCCAGGCGCCCCTATAATTTACTTTTATATTTGAGTGATTTCTTTGGAAATTCTGCTGTTGGCAGCCATAGCCTCTCAAATGGAAACACACTGTCACTACCACAAGTAAAAGCTATTAAGCTTTTAAATATGTGGAACTCACATTTTTATATGCATTTCTTTTAGACTTTATTAAGTGCTTTGCTCTGAGTGGCTCAAAAGCAGTGCAGTAACCTTATAACTTGTTAAACACAGACCTGGAAGGCCTACTAGAGAGGGTGAAGGTGGAACTGAGACAGCAGTCCCCCTTTGATACTCAGGCTTTGAGAAACTGCCTTCAAGCTCACCAAGTATTAGAGCTCAAAGGGGAACAGTTTAAAACCTCTTAGTCTTTCCTCATACCTCCAGTCTCTTGCAAATAATTAACAGTAAAGCTAAAGACTATGGGAATTACATGTCTCTCCTATCTTTTTTTTATCTTTTTTCTCTGTACAACATAGAATTTCTTTTCCAATAGTGGTATGTTCCTCTATTTAGCAATTCCATAAATAGTGGCAACCTCCAGACACAAGTTACCTACCAGGACTTCAGAGAATGTACATACTATGGGTGTACCTTCATACATGGAGAAAGAACACTGGCCAAAAAAACAAAAGAGCCAGCTGAGGAAGCACAACTGTAATTAGCCTCAATCTTCATATACAGAATTTCAGTCAACTTTTTGTGCTTCAAAGCCAAGACGCATAGGATATTTGAAGAACTTCTCTAGCACGAAAGAGACCAAAAGAAAGAGAAAAGGGAATCACAGAGGAAATAAAAACAATGTAATGAGCAAAAGAAAATGTAAATGATAGGGCGCCTGGGTGGCTCAGTCTTAAGCGTCTGCCTTCGGCTCGGGCCATGATCCTGGGGTCCTGGGATCGAGCCCCACGTTGGGCTCCCTGCTCCGTGGGAAGCCTGCTTCTCCCTCTCCCACTCCCCCTGCTTGTGTTTCCTCTCTCGCTGTCTCTCTCTCTCTCTGTCAAATAAATAAATAAAATCTTAAAAAAAAAAAGAAAATGTAAATGAACTATAATTAATGTTCTTGTAGAAATAAGACGAAGGAATAAGAACAAGATGATTTTTGGGCGCCTGGGTGGCTCAGTCAGTTAAGCGTCTGCCTTCAGCTCAGGTCATGATCCCAGAGTCCTGGGATCGAGTCCTGAGTTGGGCTCCCTGCTCAGTGGGAAGCCTGCTTCTCCCTCTGCCTGCCACTCCCCCTGCTTGTGCTTTCTCTCTCTCTGACAAATGAATGGATAAAATCTTTATTAAAAAAAAAAAAAGAACAAGATGGTTTAAAAAAACAGAATTTAAAAATTTGGAAACTAAAAATATGAGAGATGAAATTTAAAATCAGTAAAAGAAAAAATCAGTAAAGTTGAGAAAATCTCTTAGAAAGTAGAACAAAAGGACCAATAGATGACTTGGAGAGAAAAAAAAAATTAGAGGCTTTATTCAGGTGGTCCAGTATTTGACTAATTGGAGAAAAATAGGGGTGCCTGGGTGGCTCAGTCATTGAGCGTCTGCCTTCGACTCAGGTCATGGTCCCAGGGTCCTGGGATCGAGCCCTGCATCGGGCTCCCGGCTCAGCGGAGAGCCTGCTTCTGCCTCTCCCACTCCCCCTACTTGTGTTCCCTCTCTCGCTGTGTCTCTGTCAAATAAATAAAATGTTTAAAAAAAAGAAAGAAAGAAAAAGAAAGTGATGATGAGGAAATGATCAATGTTGTAATATAAGGACATTTCCAGGAACAGAAGGACATGTATCTCCAGTATGAATGAAGAAAACGAGTCTCATCAAGACACATTATCATGTAATTATAGAACACTAGGGGTCAAAAGAAAATTCTTAAAGCTTCTAGAGTGAAAACAAAGGTCATATAGAAAGGACCAGGAATTAGAATCATATCAGCCTTGTCAACCCAAACATGGGAAACTAGAAGAGAGTGGAGCAATGCCATAATTTCAAAAAGAAAATTACTTATCTAGAATTACATAACCAGATAAACTTTCAATCAAGTATTAGGATAAAATAAAGACATTTTCAGACATGCAAAATCACAAAAGATTTGCCTTTTTATTTTATTTTTTTTTTTTTTTAAAGATTTTATTTATTTATTTGAGAGAGAGAATGAGATAGAGAGAGAGAGCATGAGAGGGGGGAGGGTCAGAGAGAGAAGCAGACTCCCTGCTGAGCAGGGAGCCCGACGTGGGACTCGATCCCAGGACTCCAGGATCATGACCTGAGCCGAAGGCAGTCGCTTAACCAACTGAGCCACCCAGGCGCCCAAGATTTGCCTTTTTAAAAAAGATTTATTTATTTTAAAGAGAGAGGGGTTGGGGAGGGCAGAGGTAGAGAGAGAATCTCAAACAGACCCCTGCTGAGTGCAGAGACCGACACGGGGCTTGATCTCACAACCCTGACACTATGACCTGAGCTGAAATCAAGAGTTGGACACTTAACCAACTGAGCCAGCCAGGGGTCCCCAAAATTTGCTTCTTATACACCCTTTCTCAGGAGCTACTGAAGAGTTTACCAAAGATGATGGATTAACCAAGTAAATGGAAGACCTGGGCAAGGAAATGGGAATCAAAACCAGAGAGGTATGAAGAATATCCAGGATAGATATTCTTGGAAAATCCCAAGACAACACCTGAGCAGGAAACCTAGAGAACAAGCAGTTCAGATGGAAGTAAACAGAGGGTTTCAGGAAGGATGTTTTGGGAAAGGGGAAAAAATGAAAGAGGGAATGTAAATGCCAAGAATCATATATTACCTAGAGCAGAAATCTCCCACTGAAGTCAGTACTGTTGGGAATGCATAAACTATAAATGATGAATTGCCAGAGGCTCAGTGAGAGTTCCAAAGATTGAGAGTTTAAAAACTCCAGGGGCACAGTCTTAGGGGACCCCCCCAAACTCTCATGAATTTTACCTCCAGGAGCCCACAAGGTTCTCTGGGTGAAGATCAGAGAAAAATCCCCTGGTGCTCTGACAGACGGAAGGGGAAAGTAACCATTTTAAAATAAGCTTGGGGGCGCCTGGGTGGCTCAGTTGGTTAAGCGACTGCCTTCGGCTCAGGTCATGATCCTGGAGTCCTGGGATCGAGTCCCGCATCGGGCTCCCTGCTCAGCGGGGAGTCTGCTTCTCCCTCTGACCCTCTTCCCTCTTGTGCTATCTCTCATTCTCTCTCACTCAAATAAATAAATAAATAAAATTTAAAAAATAAAATAAAATAAGCTTGGGGGCGTCTGGGTGGCTCAGTCGTTAAGCGTCTGCCTTCGGCTCAGGTCATGATCCCAGGGTCCTGGGATCGAGCCCCACACTGGGCTCCCTGCTCAGCGGGAAGCCTGCTTCTCCCTCTCCCACTCCCCCTGCTTGTGTTCCCTCTCTCGCTGTGTCTCTCTCTGTCAAATAAATAAATAAAATCTTTAAAAAAATAAAATAAAATAAGCTTGGGATACTAACAACAGCTTGCGTTCAAAGTAGACTATTTTGCCAAAGCCTAACCAGCTTGGGGGAAGGGAACTGCCCAACTCTAGCCCCTCCAGTTTTTCTGTCTTACCTAAAGGGGAGGGAGGGGAAGCTGAGAAGCACTTAACAATGGTTACAGCCCAGGCACACAGACTCACTAAAATACTTAGATGTAATTATGGGAGTATAGAACACTTTCTCCCCCACCCCCCAAACACACATACCCTGCCACCACACCAATCAGGCTCTTGTATAATAACAGTGGATTACTACTAAAAGAACTACAATGCTCAGATTCTATTTTTAAAAGAAGTCTCTAGGGAAACCCCAGAACAACAAGGAGTACAAAAACAAGGACACTTGAAAAATTTTAGCCTCTGATACGTACAGTTCCAACAAACAGTGAACACAGGCTGATTCCTAGCCAGATAAACGTAAAACCTCACACTAAAGGCTTATTTACTTTGTCCCTTTTACTCAGTATCTCATGTCCACTTCTAACAAAAAAAGCTACAAGATGTGCTAAAAGGCAAAAAACAGTTGGAAGAGACAATAGAGAGTATTCAAACTGGATTCATATATGCCAGAAATTTTGGAATTATCAGACTAGGAATTTAAAATAACTATGATGAATATGCTAAGGACTTTGATGGGAAAAGTGAATGTAAGCATAGAGACGGAACTAAGAAAGACTCAAAAGGAAATGCTATAGAGGGGCGCCTGGGTGGCTCAGTCTGTTAAATGTCTGCCTTCAGCTCAGGTCATGGTCCTGGGGTCCTGGGATCAAGCCCTGCATTGGGCTCCCTGCTCAGCGGGGTTTCTCCCTCTCCCTCTGCCCCTCTCCCCGACTCGTGCGTTCTCTCTTTCTCTCTCACTCTCTCTTTCAAATAAATATTTTTTTTAATTTTAATTTTAATTTTTTTTTTAAAGATTTTATTTATTTATTTGACAGAGAGATAGACAGAAGAGCACAAGCAGAGGGAGTGGCAGAGGGAGAGGGAGAAGCAGGCTCTGCACTGAGCAGGGAACCCGATGCGGGACTCGATCCCAGGACCCTGAGATCATGACCTGAGCCGAAGGCAGACGCTTAACCATCTGAGCCACCCAGGCGCCCTCAAATAAATATTTTTTAAAAATCTCTTCAAAAAAAAAAAAGAAAAGACTACATACTGTATGAGCGCAACTCTGTGACATTGTGAAAAGGCAGAATTGGAGACAGTAAAAAGATTGGGGGAAGGTAGGGAGGGATAAGTCATTGGAGCACAGGATTTTTATGATAATGGAACTATTCTGTATTTACTGTAATAGTGGATACATGTCATTATGCATTCATCAAAACCCACAGAAAGTACAACACAAAGAGTGAACCCTAGTGCAAACTAAAGACTTTAATTAAGAACAGTCTATGACTACTACTTCATTAATTGTAACAAATGTACCACAGTAATGCAAGATTTTAATAGGGGGAACTGTAGGAGAGGGAGAGGTCGTATATAGGACTCTACTTTCTGCTCAGTTTTTCTGTAAACCTAAAACTGCTCTAAAAACTGGAGTCTACTAATTAAGAAATATATGAGGCTATTACTAACTTTAGCTAAAATAACAACAAATAAGCTGTGTAAGAAAATGTAAATATGTGATATTTATATTGTCGTAAGAGTGGAAACTTACAGAATGTGACTTTAACCAGAAATTATTATGTAATTTTTGAGAGAGTAGAGGAAGGGAAGTGTTGCCAACCTGGTATCCTCATCTCTCATAATAGAAAATGGGTAACAAAAGTGAACATCCATGCTCCTATCTGAAGGCGTTTCCTTCCCTTAGGTACCCAAGTCCATCTCCCCACGTCTCCTGTATCATCAGATTTTGTTCTCTAGCAGGATCTTTCCCATCAACAAACAAATATACCCTTAGTTCTTCTATCTTAACATTAACACACACACACCCATACTTCTTGATTCCAGTTGCCCTGCCATTTCTTTGCTTCCCTTTACATCAAAACTGAAGTTTTCTGTACTCCCTGTCTCCAGTTCCTCGCCATTCTCTTACATCCACTCCATACAGAATTTCACAGCTACCATTCTATTTAATTTGCTCTTGTCAAATTGACGGTGACCTTCATGTTGTTATATCGAGTGGTCAGTTATCGTCTTAGCTCCCAGCCTCTTTTGACACAATTGATTACTACCTCCTTGATAGGTTTCCTTCACTTGGTTTTAAGGACACCACTTTTTTTAAGTTTTCCTTCTGTGTTACTGGTAGCTTCTTTTCAGTCTTTGCTGTTTCTTCCTCTTCTCCCTGACCTCTTAATGCTAGAATGCCCCCATATCTCAGTCTTAAGTCCTCTGCTATTGTGTCTCTACCCTGAGCCCCTGGGTTATCTTATCAGGTATCAGGGCTTTAAATACCATCTGTAAGTTGATGATTTTCAAATTTATATATCCCAACCAAGACTTCTATGAACTCTAGGCTTGTATATCCAATTGTTGACTTGACATTTTCATTTATTGTTTAATAGACATCTCAAGCTTAACATACCCAAAACTAAACTATTGATCTTCCCCCTGAAAATATGCTGTAGCAAAAACATTTCCCAATTCAGTTAATGGCAACTCCGTATTTCCACTTGGTAGTTGCTTAGGCCAAAAACCTTGGAATTATCCTTGACTCCCCTCTGCTCTCTCACATCCCACATCCAGTCTGTGTAATTAGGTGTAATTAGAAAAATAAAGATCCACAAACATACCACTTCTCACCATCTCCTTATCATCCTCTCTTGTCTGGATTACTGCTATAACCTCCATACTTCTATCCTTGGCCCTCTACCATGTAAACAGAGCAATTAGGATGATCCTTTTAAAATGCAAGTTCAATCATGGTACCTATTTGCTTCCCATTTCACTACATTGGACAAAATACTTAATTTCTCTGTGACTTAGTTCTTCATTTGTAAAATAGGAATAAATAATACCTCCTTCCAGAGATTGTGGGACTCAATGAGATAATACATAGGAAGCACCCACTTAACACCAACCTGAGACAATAATGTTTACCTGCTGTTCTTATTATTTTTATTTCCCAATGCACCCTCCAAATCAGGAGCCTACTTTTGTCTCCTCATCAAGCCTTTGGGGCTTGAGGTGAGAGGGTTCTGTAGGAATGTTTAGATTCTGAGTGTCTAGCTCATTGCTGTCAAGCACAGTCCTCAATCCATTAGTACCAGAGAATAGCATCTGTTCATTTAACCAAAGGAAATTCCATACCTAACTTTGCTGTTTTTATAAGCAATGTAGTGCTGGGTTTCCTTCACTAAATAGGAATTGCTTTGTCAGTAGAAAGTGTTCTTTTTGTCGGTACCATAGTTTCTATCTTTTGAAGCATTTGTTCCCTAAAGGATAATGAAAGGAGGCAGCTTCCCACTTACTTTTTGATTGAGCCTTTTATCGAATGTCTTATCCTGACCCCTTTTTGGTTTTTTATTAAATTTGTGACATCATATAGTTAGGGGTGTTTTCCCCCCTTATAAGTCTTACCTCTCTGGAACTGTTGGTTCCTGGAAGACTCTTACAATATTTCATGTTCCCACTCATATTTTCTGTCATGCCTTGCTGGGTTTTATAATGAACTGAGGAGAGGGAAGGTTTAACCGTAAGATTTGCTAATGGTAATAAAAGACAAGACAGTGCTGGGTGGGGCCTTCTGAGCCTCACTCTGCCACTGACTTGCTGTGTAACCCCCCGGGCTTTCATTGAACCTTCTGCTTGAATTCTAGCAGAAGAGACTAGCTAAAAGAGAGGAGAGCCAGTTTCTGAGTCAGAGGATATGAGGAATATAAGAAAAATTGCTTGGGGACCTAACCCACTAACTGGAAGAGGGACTAGGGCAAATCTGCCTTGTTCTGTTCAGTAATGCAGCCAGGGTACAGGATCCTAAGCCTGCGTAGGGTATGCCCTAGGGGCTTGGAAGGTGGGGGCTGGGACACAGTTACGTGAATAGAGGGAGAAGGAAAGACACCTGAGAATCTGGTAAAACAAAAAACAAGAAAAACATCCTATTGGCTTGAGCCCCTGTGCTGGATACAGTGTCTGCTTGCAGACAGGCACAGTGGAAGTCAGAACCTACATGATACGCAACGCCAGGGGCTTAGATACTTCCTACATAAGAAAGCTGCAACAGTAATACAATGTCATATGTCAATTATATCTCAGTGAAGTGGGGGTGGGAGAGGCACGGTGCAGGAAGCTAGAACAATTTTTGGCCTGTGGTGATAGGGTAGAACAAAGAGGATTCTTCTTACATGCAGATTCTTTTTTTTTTTTTTTTTCAAGATTTTATTTATTTATGTGACAGAGAGACAGCGAGAGAGGGAACACAAGCAGGGGGAGTGGGAGAGGGAGAAGCAGGCTTCCCACTGAGCAGAGAGCCCGATGCGGGGCTCGATCCCAGGACCCTGGGATCATGACCTGAGCCGAAGGCAGACGCTTAACGACTGAGCCACCCAGGCGCCCCTTACGTGCAGATTCTTCAGGGAGGAGCTAGGCCAGACCCCCTGTTGAGCTGGGATTATTTGAGGGTATGACAGAGATGGTGGTAGCTTTTGAAACAGTCCTAGTGGATGCAGTGTTGTTATCCTGCACCCACCTTAGCTTCCATCATGATGCATCTCTGAAGACATGCCTTGTCCAAAAGTCCAATGTCTCTGTTTTAAATTTAGGCTTCTAAGAGACCGTAAAGAATGGAGCAGGTTTTAGAAATTGCAGAGAAAGAGACAGGCAAAAGGTACAGTCATTTCAGAGGGAATGCTGCTACTTTTAGAAGTGGATCAGTCATCTTATAACCAAGTAAGAATCCATTAGGTCTGTGGGCTTTAGGAGTCACCATTTAGAAGATTTTTTTTTTTTGCTCAGAGAGGCTACTCAGTGACTCTCTTCCCAATAACCATCTGTAGTTTCTGACCATACTTTCTCAGGTTCAGCAGTTATCAAACTTTGGCTAATGGAGACCTTCTTTACTCTTGATTGGCACAAATAGTTCCCAGTTTTTTTGCTGTTGCAGTGTTGAAACAAACATCCTTGTATTTAAAGTGTGTGTGTGTGTTAGCAGTAAATTTTTAGTATTAAGTTACTGGCTTAATTTGTTCAATTTTGTTCTTGAAGTATAACATGCAGAAAAATTACACAAATCATAGCTCTGTTAATGATATAAAACAAATACACCTAGGACGCCTGGGTGGCTCAGTCGGTTAAGTGTCTGCCTTCAACTTAGGTAATGATCCCAGGGTCCTGGGATAGAGTCCCACGTCAGGCTCCTTGCTCAGTGGGGAGCCTGCTTCTCCCTCTGCCTGTGCTTGCTCTCTCTTTGACAAATAAATAAATAAAAATCACTAAAAAAAATGAATACACCTTCACAATTACTACCCATATCAAGACAGAAAATTCCCAGCACCCTGGAAGCCTCTTTCATCTCCTTCACAATCACTACCACTTCCCTCCTCCCCAGAGTAAACAGTATCCTGATTTCTAACATCATGAAGTTGTTTCGCCTTTTTAGAAACTTTAAGATATTTAAATGGAGGCATGTATATCATTTTTAGGGGTCTGGCTTTTATCCCCCTCCTCATTATGTGTTGTGATTCATAGCAGTAGTTCATTTTTCTTAATTGCTACTCAATATCATTATATACCACATTTATTTATTCATTCTAATTGCATTGCTTGCAATGCCACCTTTATCATAAACCAAGTATCTGTACACAAGGGTCTGTTTCTAGGTTCTTCATTCTGTTTCATTAATATATTTGTCCATACTTGTACCAAAGCCTTACTGTCTTCACTCTAACTTAATTATTATCTTTATTATTTTACATATATAGTAATATATATTGTAACATATATTTGTATAACAGTTATAACTTATGTGTGTATATATATCTAGCTGTATAATTGGCTTAATTATAGCTGTAATAATAAGTCTTAATATCTAGTAGAGTAGGTCCCCCACTTTGTTCTTTTTAAGATTACTGGGGCGCCTGGGTGGCTCAGTCGTTAAGCGTCTGCCTTCGGCTCAGGTCATGATCCCAGAGTCCTGGGATCGAGCCCCACATCGGGCTCCCTGCTTCGCAGGAAGCCTGCTTCTCCCTCTCCCACTCCCCCTGCTTGTGTTCCCTCTCTCGCTGTGTCTCTCTCTGTCAAATAAATAAAATATTTAAAAAAAAAAAAGATTACTTTGATTATTCTTGGCCCTATGCATTTCCATATAACTTTTACAATCAGCTTGAAATTACCCCTGCCCCCTCTGCCCAAAAAAGTATGCTGGAATTTTGATTGGAATTCCCTGAGGAGAATGAACATCTTTACTATATTGAATCTTCCAATCCCTGGAAGTGTTATGTCTATTTTTTGGTCTTTCATTTCTCTCAATAATGTTTTATAGTTTTCTGTGTAAAGATCTTATACATCTTGTGTTAGATTTATTCTTAGGTATCTGGTGGGTTTTTTTTTTTTTTATGTTGTTATAAATGGTATTGTTTTTTAAAGTTATTTCCTTATTGCTTGTATTAAAACATAATTTTATATATTGAGAAGAGTAAGTTTTTATTTATAAGATTTTTATGAGGTTAAAAGTATATCATTTTAAGAATCATCTAATATTCAAATTATTATGGGAATATGGGGCACATTAAGAAAAGTAAATTTGGGGGGCACCTGGGTGGCTCAGTCAGTTAAGCATCTGCCTTTGGCTCAGGTCATGATCCCAAGGTCCTGGGATTGAGCCCCACGTCCAGCTCCCTGCTCAGCAGGGAGTCTGCTTGTCCCTCTCCTCCCCACTCATGCTCTCTCTCACTATCTCTGCCACCATCTCTGTCTCCCTCTTTCTCAAATAAATAAAATCTTTAACAACAACAACAACAAAAAAGTAAAGTAAATTTGGAATAAATCTAAGATTTGTAAGGGTGGAGATTTTAAAGGGATATCAGGAGGAACCTGTTCCTAAATTGTGTGAATTCTCTGTTGGTTGCTTGAGAGAGATGGCCCAGGGCTTGCTTTCTCTCTCAGCTCAAATGATTGGAGCTTGGAATGTTGGGATGCTTTTTTTCTTCTTCAGACTGAGCCCTCTCCCAGCCAGCCCGCATTTGGGAGCACTCAGGCAAATGCAGAACAGGTGGGACCAGAGTGAATGGGAATTTCACTCAGTCCTTCAATGCTAGCAGTTTTTAAACTGACAGGCTTCCCTCCCATTCTAAAACTCACCGAGACGGAAGCAGTAAATCCATCCACCATCGGGCATTGCAAGCATCCTGAAATGATGACAGTACCTGTTTCCTTAAACTCACACTTGGCTTTGTTTTTCCAGGTCTATAAAGGAGAATTTCAGCTCCCTGAATTTCTTAAAGAAAAACCTCAGGTACTGTATCTGCTTCCTCTTCTTAATCTGATAGATAGACTCTTGTGTCAGAGGGATCTTTTTAAAGAGTGCTATGCTGGTGGTAGAAAGATTGGCCTCTGGTAATTGTTGGTTTTAACAGTAATTTAACACCATCTTAATTTGAGAGAGCTCAGTGTCAATGTCTTCCAAAATTAGGGAACTACTTTATTGATAACTAAAATCCAATTGCTTGAGGTAACTTATAAGCCATATGGTATTCCACATACAAGAAGCCTGCCTTAGTGAATCTGCTCTGGCCTTCTGATATCTAACTTGAAATAAAACTATACAGCCACCCTTTGTTCTTATCACATAGACATCCATGGCCTTTTAACTTGTCTTACTTGGAGCCCAGGAGACTTGTGAATACATGATATTCACAGCCATTGGCCCTCAACTGCAAAGCCCCCAGGTTGGGAAAGGACAGTGAGAGTTTGAAAATTATAACTCTTACTTTTTTAAAAAATTAGTTAAAACAGATCCAGAGTTATCCTTGCAATGTCACGCCTTCACTTACCTGGGTCAGTGCTGTTTCTTGAGTCGAAGAGAGACAGGCAGTGTTACAGCTGACACTGTGTGCCTGAAGTGGCCCAGAGTGTCCTGCATCTGGCCATCATCGCCATTCCTATACAGTAGTGGGGAGAAAATTGTCAGCTAATACTCGAGCCCGGCAGAAGACGTCCCTTTCTAGCCTAGTGGTAATACGTGTTGCCTCCAGGCTGCTGCTCTCAATAGTTGGCTTGTAAATAGGAAATGAAGACTCCGCACTGAACTCGGTTTCTAAAATCATCCCAGGTATGGATTAGTGAGGGAATCATACTTCCTCACACTCTGTGTGAAGTCGTGTTGCCTGAAGCAAGCCTGCAGTAAGTGGGCTGGGCTCTCTAAGAGAAGCTGCCTTCTCACACCAGGGTCGAAGCTCTGTCAGATCCTTGTCCGGTAACAGTCAGCCATTAATAGTGGATATGTATACTTGAGAATTCCAAACTACTTTCATGGCACATTCTTATTAGCATATGTTCAATTTTAATCCTCCCATTCACTCATTTTATTTATTCAACAAATGTTTACTGAATTTCTGTTATGGGTGAAAAGTTGGAAGTCCTCAAGAGTCAGAGAAAAAAAGAGATCTTCTTAAGGAACTTCTGATCTCCCCTAAAGACTAATCAGTTTTTGCAGACAAGGGGGCACTGGGCCCTGAGCCTGGGCTAGGCGTGATGCCCCAGAAACCTGGATGGATTCATCAATAAGCCATCAATCACTTGCAGGGTGTGGCAATTGGAGCCAGAGAAAAATCCAAGAGGCAAGTCTTGAAGGAATGTCAAATCCAAAGACTTTTGCATAGTAAGTTTGAAGGAATCAAGAAAGGGAATTTGAGACTAAAATTAAAGGGATACCTCTGCTTCACTGCATACATAAAAATCATATCCAGGCTGATTGTAGACCTAAATGTGAAAGGCAAAATAATAAAGTTTTTAGGAGACGATAAAGGAGAATATCTTCATGACCTTAAGAGGGAAGGATTTCTTAAACAGATCGTAAAAAACACTGATCATTAATTTTAAAATGGATAACTTGGATAAATATAACGATAATATTTACTTATTAGAAAGCATCATAAGGAGAGTAAAAAAGTATACCTTAAGTGGAATAAAATAATTAGAAACAAAGGACTCATTTGTAGAATATAGAGGATTCCTACAAATCAGTAAAAAAAAAAAAAAGCGCAAAAGGCTTACTAGGAACTTCAAGCCCCTTACTGTGGTTAGTTTAATGCATCACACACACACACATACTTAGAAAAGGGCTGTAAAAGACTTTAACTTACAATAAATGAGAAAATGGAAGCCCACAGAACCCTCAGGTTTGGTATTTAGCTAAAGTGGCTCACAGAACTCAGCAAAGTGCTGTACTGCCAGTTACAGTTTTATTATAAAGGATACAAATCAGGATCAGCCAAACGAAGAGACATGTAGGACAGGGACTGCAAGGGTCTCAAACACAGAGCTGTGCCCATTCCCCAGGGAATCAGGGTACTTCTCCCTCTCAGCAACACGTCAGTGCATTCACCAACCAGGAAGCTCTCCACTGAACTTCAGCATCCATAGTTTTTATTGGGATCTAATTACGTAGACGTGATTGACTGAATCATTGACCATGTGATTGAAGTCAATGCCAGCCAACATCCCCTATCCAGAGGTTGGCTGGCTTAAATTCCCAAATCTCTAATCACAGGGACACCAGCCAATTAGTGGCAAAGCCGGTTTCTGATCTTTTGATCTTTCTGTGACCAGCCCCCATCCTGAGTTATCTCATCTCTTAGCATAAATTCAAGTATGATCCAGGGAGCTCCAGAATAATGAAGACATTCCCGTTACCTGGGAAAATCCAAGAATTTAGAGTCTCCCTACCAGGAACTAGGGACATAGTCCAGTCAGATTCCTTATTATACAATAGTAGCAGACTGAGTTCATTAGAAAATCTGTGATCAGAGCCTACAGGCTACCCCTGATATTTCAATGGGAGCAGTCACTTTTCATCCTGACCAACTTCAAGGACTTTTAAAACATCTTTTGCTTCCTTTGACAGACTGAGGAAGTGGAGTAGCAGAGCCAGGAACCACTTATGTACATGAGGTGAGAGTTGGGGGACATTCCTTGGTCTTTGGGTTTCCCTGCTTAAGCTCTCCTAGGAGGCAATGTGGCTGGAGTGGAGGGCACAGCTCTGGAGTCCATCAGCCTGGGTTGGAATCTGGGCTCTGTGGCATTGAGCAAATCGCCTCTCTGTGTCTCAGCTTCCTCATCTGTAAAGTGAGGACGGTATTAATAAGAGAGTACTAGTAAGAATTAACCATAATAATGTCTACAGAAAGCTTGTTACTAAGCACTCAGTGTTAGTTGTTATTTTTAATATTAGGAGGAGTATAAGATGATAAAATATTTTAACTGGAAGAGATTTGGAGACCGTTGACCCCGCTGCCCTGTTTGCAGGTAAGGAAGCTGATCCCCGAGAGAGCCGGTTATTTGCCAGTCACAGCACAGTAGGACAGCCAGAGCTGCTTCCACCACCCCGTGTTGCTTCTGTGTGTGCTGCGCGTGCGCAGGTTTCTGCAGGAATAGTTTTGGGAGTTGGTCAAGTCTGTCCTTGCCGATTTTAACGTACAGCGAGGTCTTGTTTGTAACCCACGTTGTCTCATTGTAGGTAAGGGCTGCAGTTGGGCTAGGCCAGCCATGCCTTATCAGTCCCCTTCATATCTGAGTAATCATCAGGTACGTGTCCAGGGACACCAGCCAATTAGTGGCAAAGCTGGTTTCTGAACCCAGAGCTCCTGACGCAGCCGCTCAGAGCTCACACCCCTTTCCCACACTTCCTTAAGACTGTGTTTTGTTCTGAATGATGTGGTCATGCCTTAGATCGTTTGGAACTTGAAAAGGTTTTTTAAAAATCTGATTTTTTCTTATAGTTTTGCTTGCCATTTTAGTTTTATTTTACATAATAACATTATACTGACTGCATACTCTATACGAGGCATAAAATATCAAGCATTTTACATATGTAATATATAAATAACATATATGACACATACTGTATAATATATAATATGATATTCATATATGTAATATATGAATGAACTCATTCAGAGTTCAGACCACTCTGGCAAAGTAGGTGGTATTATACCTGTTGTACTGATGAGAAAATTAAGACTGAATAATTTGAATTAAGAGATTTTTTTTATGACTTGCTGGGTTAACGGATAATAGACTGAAAAAGCACACGAACACTGCTATGCCATGTCAAAATCATGGATGACTTTGAGCTGATAACACTAATAGGTTCCAGGATTTTTGACTGCCTTTTTGCTAAGGAGCAAGTGCTAAACGTTCGACATACACTCTGCACGTATGTAACAGCAGTCATCATACCGTTTATAGATGAATTCCCTCCGTGAAATACACTCACGGGGATCCACTTGTTGAATGTTTCACAAGACAGAATGCAATGTCAGCTGACTCCAGCCTTCGAGTTGACTCCACAGCATCATTTCATCCTTGTATGTTTGTTGTAGCTTGTAGGGGCCACATGCAGCGAGAGGACTCAGAAGAAGCAGGAAGACAACAAAGCATCTCAGGAAGGATACTAGTCTTTCTTCTTGTCTTTGCGGTCCCTTTGGCGTTTGAATGACAGTCGCTGTGTTCTCTAAATCTTCCTTTAAAGAACCTTGGTATCTACTCTTTCAAATGCAGAGTCAGCATGTCAGACCCCTGGACATGTGACATCCCTACCAGTGCCCCTGCAGTAGCTTCAGTTGCAGATGACAGTCGCAGTCATTCAGCAATGGGCAGGAGCAGCCCGTGCTTTGGCTGCCATCTGCTTGTTTGGCGTCCCGAAGCGACCGGCAGGCGTCTGAAAGCATCCCAGACTGAGGGAGTGTGTGCTTCCTTGGTAGTCCTTCCGAGGCGGCTGCTCTTGTGACCGTCTATCCTCCTCGCTGCCTACCTGGCTCAGGCCAGGACCGCAGCTGGGTGCCGGGGAGAATGAAGTGTGACTCCACACCTGTAACCATATTCTATTTGTTTGCCCTAGGGAAGACTGCTGCCTTCAACAGAAGGGAAAGTTCTAGGACTGGCTGTCCCCCGCTGAGATCAGTGGAGCGTATGTACCATGGCCCGCATCTCCTGTTGGCTTGCCGGTCTCCTCCCACTGCGAGGGGGGGATGTCAGTATACATCTGGGCCTTCCTGAGTGATCTGCTTCCTCACTGCAGTGCTCTTGATCCTAATTACATGCACAACACTGTGGATAAGAAGCCTGGAGGGAGTGTGTGCTTTCTGTTAAAACTGCTCTGGTCCTCATCTTTTCTTACCAGATTCCAAACTTTTGTTTCAAGGGGAGGGTTTTAAAATGGAATTCTATAAGCAGAATTGGGCAGTTTCTTCTTGGAATAGGTTGTCTGTACATGTTCTAATGTTTCGTAGAACACTTGCTGTTTAAATGTATTGATGTGGATAATATTAAATATCTTAATTATTTAAATAATTCATTGTATTGTTTTTGAGAAGTTGAGGAATTACCGTATACATTTACAACTTAATGACTTTTGTATTTTATTTTTCAAAATAAAAGCTTTAAATGTGTGAAGCATTCTGGTGGTTTACATGTTTTTATTACTGTGATTTCAGAGAAGCAGTAAGACCTTATCAGACGGTGATTGATAAACCAAAGTTTCTTCAGTTGGCTGTATTGTAGGTATTCCCTTCTATGCATCATAACTTTTTAAAATTTTTTAATTTTAATTCCAGTATAGTTAACATACAGTGTGATATTAGTTTCAGGTGTACAATACAGTGATTCAACACTTCCGTTCAGTGCCCAGTGCTCTTCACAACAAGTGCACTCCTTAATCCCCGTCACCTAGTTCACCCCTCCCTCTACTACCTCCCCTCTGGTAACCATCAGTTTGTTCTCCATAGTTAAGAGTCTGTTTCTTGGTTTGTCTCTCTCTCTTTTTTTTCTTCATTCATTTGTTTGTTTCTTAAATTCCACATATGAGTGAAATTACATGGTATTTGTCTTTCTGTGACTTATTTTGCTTAGCATTATACTCTCTAGCTCCGTCCATGTTGTTACAAAACGGCAAGAGATCATTTCTTATGGCCAAATAATATTCCATTGTGTGTGTATGTGTACCACATCTTCCTTATCCATTCATCAGTCGCTGCACACTTGGACTGTTTCCATAATTTGACTATTGTAAATAATGCTGCTATAAACATCAGGGTGCATGTATCCTTTTGAATTAGTGTTGTGTTGTTTTTTTTATTCTTTGGGTAAATACCCCGTAGTGCCTGGGCTTGTCCTATTTTTAACTTTTTAACTTTGGGTAAATTTGGTAAAATTTGGGTAAATACCCAAATACCCACCTATTTTTAACTTTTTGAGGAACCTCCATACTGTCTTCCACAGTGGCTACACCAGTTTGCATTTGCACCAACAGTGTACAAGGGTTCCTTTTTCTCCACATCTTCCCCAACAGTTGTCATTTCTTGTGTTTTTGATTTTAGCCATTCTGACAGGTGTGAGGTGAGATCTCATTGTCGTTTTGATTTGCATTCCCCTGATGATGAGTGATGTTGAGCATCTTTTCATGTATCTGCTGGCCATCTGTACGTCTTTGGAGAAATGTCTGTTCATGTCTCCTGCCCATTTTTAATTGGATTATTTATTTTTTGGGTGTTAAGTTGTATTAGTTCTTTATATATTTTGGATACTAACCCTTTGTCAGATACATCATTTGCAAATATCTGCTCCCATTCTGTAGGTTGCCTTTTAGTTTTGTTGATTGCTTTCTTTGCTGTGCAGAAACTTTTTATTTTGTTGAAGTCCCAGTAGTTTATTTTTGCTTGTATTTCTCTTGGCTCAGGAGACATATCTAGAAAAATGTAGTTAACGGCTGATGTCAGAGAAATTATTGCCTGTGCTCTCTTCTAGGATTTTTATGGTTTCAGGTCTCCCATTTAGGTCTTTAATGTGTTTTGAGTTTATTTTTGTGTATGGTGTGAGAAAGTGACTCGGTTTCATTCTTCTGCATGTGGCTGTCCAGTTTTCCCAACACCATTTGTTGAAGAGACTTTTTCCTATTGCATATTCTTTCCTCCTCTGTTGAAGATTAATTGACATGCATCTTAACTTCTTAAGATTTTGCTGTAATTTATTTCATGAAGACCTATCATCCATTTGTCTCAGAATCCTGTTCTATTTCATGCCTGCCTACTACATTTAAGGACAGAGAAGTTACTGTTCCCAGCTGTTTTCTAGAAGCCATTGTTCTACAATACAGAACGACCAGACAACAATAGTAATTTCTATTTATTGAGGGTCTTCTGTGTGCAAGACACTGAACAAGGTGTTTTATGTGTTTTCTTATGCCTGGCTTGAGAATTCTGCATCCTCTGGTCTTATCCATCAGCAAATAATATTTTCTACCTAGTCATGCAAGCCAGAAACCCAAGAGTCTTTCCTTCCCTTTTTTCCCCCCACGTACAAGATCTTTGATTGTACCTTTAAAATATTTCTTGAATCCATCTACTTCACTTCAGCTCCACTGCCCCCACCCTAATGGAAGACAGCACCGTCTGTCACCCAGACTGTTGCAATAGAGAGCCTCCTAAATAATATCCCCATCCCTACTCTTGCCCCCCCCCAAGTTTAGCACACAGCAGAGTAATAGTTTTACAATGCACATATAGTTATGTCCTTCGCCTTACCCTCTCTTTTAGAATAGAACCCACGTTCTTGTCATGAGCCAGCCACTGCCCTTCTTTCCATCTCCCCCACCTCACTCCTTGTGCTCTAAGGTTCTTTGCGTCTTCTGGAAACACACCAAGCTTTTCCTGCCTCTGCACATACTATTCCTCTCTCTGGAATGTTCTTCCCTTTGCTCTTTGCCTGATAGCCTCCTTCTCAGTTCTCTGGTCTCAATAAATTCCATTTCCTCAGAGAGACTTTTCCTGACCCCTTGAACTAAAAAGTAGATGCCCTTCCTGCCTCTCTTCATCACAGTATCACCTTATCAGACTTGGCAGTTTTTAATCTGTTGCTCTTTTTTTTTATAGTCAGTCTCCTATACTAGGTGGCAATTTCCTGGAAGACAGAGACTGTAACATTTTCTTGTCCATTTTGGTATCTCTGGCACCTAGCAAAGTGTCTGGCACATTCTAGGAACCCAGGCAAATACTTGGTAAATGATTAATTCTCCCAGAAACCTCTGGCATATCATTTTACAGATGAGAAAACAGGCTCCCCTGGATCAAGTCCCTTAGACAAGGCCCCTCAGATAGTGCAATCATGGTGAGCTGCTACTTCAGTCCACGCCTGACCTGAACATCCCTCTTTCCAGTCCTCTCCCCCAGGCCTGTCCCCTTCAGTTGAAAAGGAATACTGCTGTCCTATCAATCCTTTGTTCAAAAACCTTCTTTGATTCTCTAATGCCTAACACATTACATCTGAACTGTTCTGCCTCCACAATGCGGCCTTCCTACTTTCTTGCGTACAGTATGCCTCCTGCCTGTCTCCTTACACTCCTCCACTTTCTGCTTCTTTCAGATGCCTGAAAACCCTCTCCCCTCTACCTGGGAAATCCCAGCCTCATTAAGGGCTCAGCTGCTTTCAGTGCCATTTCTCCTTACACGACTGCTCCAACCTCCAAATAGTAATAAAGTCAGCTTCAGCTTAACATAATATTTACTTGTTTGTTTATTTCCTGTGTTAGTCTCATGTCATTGACTTTGTAGGGAGGAGGTCACATACTCCTCTAGAACCTCTCAGAATGGGAGAGGAGGACTTTTTTTTAACCATAACGCAGCCTGCCTCCAGTACTTGCCCCAAAGGAGACGTGAGTTTTATTTCTCCCACCTGCCCACCCCTAGAGACTCCACTATTACAGGCGGGCGTGTATTGGAATAGGAAAAGGGCAGAGAACCACTGCACAAAATGGCTGACTCGGGGGAAAAACGGAAACCTCGGCACAACTGGCTTCATCTTCAGATGCTGTGCTATTTCCATCCCTGTTGACTTTCCCTCTTTCACAAAGCTTGCTTTCTTTCTGGCCCAAGCACACTTCTTTTGAGCCCTATGAAGAAAAGCGTTTCTGTTTCCTGTTGACCTCTTCGATCGCATGTATGAAGATGACTGTTTATGTGATTGGATGAAACCAAATGGAACTCCTGTTGAACAGATGAAAGATGGCTGGAGTAAAATTTAAAAGGAGGCAACAGGAGGGGACCAGGTAGACGTGTGGCCTCTGACTATCGGAGTGCTTCCTGGAGCCAGTGTAGCCATCGGCCACAGACAGCAAGTGAACCCGCAAGGCCAGAGAGGCTGGTGTCCTTGGAGGCCACAGGAAGAGCTAAAGAGAGCATCAGCCAGGAAGAATCAGAGAATTTAAAAATGAGAGAGGAAAAAAAAAAACAACAACCTCAGTAATCACTTAATCCAGGAATCGGTCTAGTAACACTTATCAGGAACTTGTCATGGGCCAGGCCCTTTGCTAACCATTTTACATGTCTAATCTCATTTATTTTTTTTTTTTAAAGATTTTATTATTTATTTGGCAGAGAGAGAGACAGCGAGAGAGGGAACACAAGCAGGGGGAGTGGGAGAGGGAGAAGCAGGCTTCCCGCGGAGCAGGGAGCCTGATGCGGGGCTCAATCCCAGGACCCTGGGACCATGACCTGAGCCGAAGGCAGACGCTTAACGACTGAGCCACCCAGGCGCCCCCATGTCTAATCTCATTTAATTCTTGTAACTACCATCTGAGGTATGTACTGTTGCGACCTACATTTTACAAACATTGGCTCCAGGGGTAAAGTACCTAGTACAGCTAGTAACAGAGTCAGGATTCAAACATAGGCAACCTGGCTCCGGAGCCGACACCCTAACCACTACTCTGCATCTCAATAATCATCTTTATACCAGAATAGAAACTTGCCATTAGCATTGAGTTGCAACTGTTAAGTACCTCCCTTGTACTTAGTAATTTGCTAGGTGTAATTGGGTGGTGCGCCAAGAAGTATAGGCAGATCACTGCCTTTGGGAATTTATGGTCTTGATAAAAATCAAGAAAAATGCCCATAAAACAATTATTTCAGGTTCTAACAAAATGTATGTAGTATCACCTACCAAAACCTGGCTAGTAGGTGATAGATAAGTAATGGTCTAGGCAAGACTCCGTTCAGTGTTATCCCCAAATCTGTATTTCTAAAGGAGCTGTCTGGGCTTTTCTCATGGGAGGTCAATATTTTCAGCATTGAGTTCCCTTCCCTGCTTGTCACTATCCACTGCAGTCTTCTGCAGACACTTTAGGTCTTTGTGTAAAGCAGAGCATTCAGAGTTATTCTGAATTGGGCAAAAGAGGTAATTTTTATTCATTTTGTGTTGAAATCCTAACAAAGCAGTTCATTATTTGAGTATTCGGTGTGTATGTGTGTGTGTGTTTGAGAGAAAGAGAGTAGTTTTGTTAGAGATAAAAAATAAAGGAGTTTGATTCTTCCTTTGGAGCTGATTATTACCGAAGATCCAAAATTGAATCATTTTCACAATAAAACCACTATTTTTGTTCTTATATATTACAGAAATGGCTTTAAGGCCTTACTTTGAGAAAGCCTAAAATGACCTCTGTTGGCAAAACATGGAATGACTACTGAACTTGTTTTCAAGTTGAAAAAAAAAATAAGGGAATATATGTATCATGCATGGTTGGCTTTCTCTACAAAACTGTCCATTGTGATACAGTTTTTGGAAATAAAAAAGTTGAAGCAATCTAGTAAAAGGGTGTACTGGTTAAATGAATTGTGGTACATCCACATAATAGAACTCAGCTAATAAATATGATATTGTAGAAAAAGATTTAATAACACAGAAAAATATTCGTGTTACATTAAGTGAAAACTTGAGATCACAAAGCTGTTTATTATGATCCCATTTTTATTATTTAAAGGATAGGCAGGAAACAGAATAGCTAAATTGATAGACAACTGAAAGGATGTGTTCCAAAATGTTAAGTGTTATCTCTTGGTGGTGGAATTGTGGGGATTCTTGTTTTCTTCTTTCTGCTTAATTCTGTTTTCTAAATGTGCTTTGATCAACATGAATTATTTTTGTAAAAAAGTAAACAATGACTTATTATTATGTTCTTAGATATCATTAGACATGGAAATTATTTATAGGAAAGATTTCAGAACTTCAGTGGAATGGACAGCTTCACACGATGCCATTTCAATAGTGATTTATTTCAGTCTACATATTTTCCAAGAATGTCACCATCTCTAAATAAGAAATAATCCTTGTGGTCCAGAACTACTTTGGGGCCTCCATATTCTGGGAGAAGAACCTTATCCCCAACTTTCAGGCTAATTGGTTGAATATCTCCATGCTTTCCTTTAGAGCCTGATCCAACCGTTAGTACTGTTGCCTGCAGTACTTTTCTTGAGAATTTTCTGGAAGCAGAATGCCTCCTTGCAACTAAAACTCAGTCAAAGAGGGGAAGAAACCTTCTCAATCCTGTCCTGCAGTGACTGGCTGCCTCAGTTTCCACTCTGCTCTCGTACCACCACCACAAGGAGACCCCCAAAAAACAATACTTTTTTTAAGGAAATAAATCAAGAGATCAAACCCCCTAATCCCACAGATTAAAAAAACAAAAACCTGGGGTCTTCAGTAGTGCTGCAACTTACCCAAAACTACACATCTAGTGAGACTTAACATTGACTTTCCGTTCATTTATTTTCTAGTAAGTCTCATTTATCCAATCTTTGGGTAAGTTAGTAATATTAATAATCTGAAGACTTGGTTATTGATTGTTCTTCACAAAGGAATAACTGAGACTTGAATCAGAAATGAAGCAGGGTTTCAGCCATTTGGACGTTTGGATGGAGCACATTTGAAAAGATCACGATGCAGTGAGGATGCATTTATTTTTCTTACCCGGGGGTTGGCAAGTTACAGCCAGGGAGCCAAATCTGGCCACACGTACCATATAGGTCTTGTCTGTGACTTTCTCTCTACAGCTGCAAGTTGAGTAGAGACAAACTATATGGCCTACCAAGCTGAAAATATTTCCTGTGTCTCTTAACAGAAAAAATACGCAAACCCCTGCTCTAGAGATTATTTTAATCCTATCCTGCCTCAGGACATTTAAATACTTCACTACACCTTAATGTCTCTAGCCAACCAAAGGGACTCTCAGCTGGCAATTTCAAGAAACGTCAAAACATCAGAGCTAGGAAGCCCCCAAATGGCAAGTTCTTTTTCCCTGATACTCTTTTTCTGCCTCAGAAAAGCAGGCCCTTCCCAGCCTCAAATCCAACAGTCTCTGAGTGGGTCAGGATGCCTAGGAAGACAAAGAATGTAAATGCGGGAGAGGACCCAAAAGAAAGGAACATCAGGAGACAGGGTGCATTTTCTCAGGGTGCAGGGGATTATATTTCCCCTAAATTCTTTTTCCACTTGGTGGAATCATGTTCCCTTAAGCTGGGAAGTGCTTAAGCCTGAAATGATAGACCAATGAAAATACAAAACAAACTGGGCATGAGGTGGGAGGGAGAATAGGGGATGTGGCTCCAATATCCTCACCCACCCATGGGATTTGACCATAATCGTTCCAGAGGTGACTGGAGACATAAGGTATGAGAAAGTAACATGCAATAATAGTAGGTAGGACAACGATGGACCCTCAAACCACATTCATAAAACACCATTTTCATGGAATTCTAGATGTTATTTTTGCATCTGTTTCATACGTTATTTTTGTTTTATTATAATTAATAAGTGAAAATAGAAAACAACATTCATCAAAAGCCTACATGTAAAGAGCTTGGGATGAGAGTCCTTCAGGGCCCATGTCATCTTGCACAGGGAAGATGTCCATGGTTACCTGTGTGCACCCCAAACCAAACAGTGTTCCCTTAGTGTTCACTCTGGATAAGACTCCTAGGACTTCTCACAACTTGACGGGAGCTCCTTCCCACCAGCCCAGAGTGATGGCATTCTGGAATTCCCTACCTCTTTGATATTAATAACAGCAATTCATGTCCCTATATACTAATAATACCAATAAAATACAAGAGGAAAAAGTATATGGAGGTAATAATCCGAATATGATCATTACACAAATTTCTTTCAGTATTCATCTATTGAATTCCTATGTGCCATGCATTGTACTGGACCTTGGAGATATTACAGCGAGTAGTAAGACAACAAAATGGATGCCTCCACCCTGCTTTTTGACATCCAGGAAGACATATACTGGGAAGTCTGCTACAACCACAGCAAAAAGGAAAACTTTTAACACTTCCACATTCGAGCTTGCCTCCCCAAAGAGTAAGAATCATGGCCTCCGACTCAGTGTTCACTTTCCCCCTCCAAATCTCAAGTGCACTGATCTGCTTGGTGAAAGTTAGGTTATGCGTGGAATCCAGGATACAAGGTACTCTGGGAAAAGTAGCTTTTAGATTTTAAGTTTCTAGCATTCAGTGAGGCACACTTAAGAGGGATCAGAAAAGAAGTGAGAGAGCCAATCTGAACATCGGTCACATTTATCAAGCAGTTGATAGGAAGAGGAAGTCCAGGCTAAGGAATAGCAGTGGGTAATGAAAGGGGTGCATCAGAGGCTGGGGGACAGCTGAGCTGGGTTGAGAGCAAGTGGGCCATTCGCCAAGCTTTTGTGCCTTGGGAAGCTGTTGGCAAATAACTCAAGACTGCCTTGTTCCTCCTCAAGGCTGGGAGAGCAAGGGAAAGCCAACCCTCTAACTCCCTCCTCTCTGTCATGATATTTCTCCCTTTGTGCCCAATGGATAAGAAACAAGGAGTTGAGAGAGAATTGGGGGAAATAAAAGAGGATGGAAACATTTGGTGGGAAGATGCTGAGTCAGGTTTTGAAGATGTTAAGTTCAAACTGCCCTAGGGACATCCAGCTGGAGAGGTGAAGTAGTCAGTTTTATGTAAGATAAGGGTATGAAGTTCAGGAGAAGCAGCTGGGTTGGAAATTTAAATTTGAGAATCTTTAATGTATAGATGGCAGTTGAAACCATGGGAGTAGACAGAATCACCTTGAGAGTGTATGTAAAGCAAGAAGGAAGAAAGCCAAGGGCTAATTTCGGGATCCAACAGCTCTGAAAAGGTGAGAGGGTGAATGAGCTGTACAAAGGAGATGGGAAGGAGATGGAGAGGAGAGACAGAAGAGGCTCATGGAATTCAAAGGAGAAGGATTTTAAGAGAGAGAAACTGGTCAACAGTGGCATGCTTGAGAGAGTTCAAGAAGGACAGATCGCTGGGCTTGGCAATTAGAAGGCCACTCTGATCTTGGGGAGAGCAGCTTCAGTGAGGGTGGGAAGTCTACCTTGCAATGGAAATAAGGGAGTGGAGGAAGCAGTGGGGACTCTTGTGAGGATACTGGCTACAAAGAGACAGAGAAAGAAGCTGTGCTACCTATAGAAGGATGGAGGATTGAAGAAGAATTTTTATTTATTATGACGGGAGAAACTGACACATAAAATAGGCTGCAGCAAAGGAAACAATATAGAGGGAGAGACTGAAAATTCAGGAGAGAAAAGGGCTAACTGGTGGAGCAAGTGCAATCCTGGAAAAGTTAGAACCTCCTTGGGAGACTTAGCCTCAAACCCAGAGAAGAGGATTAATGCTCAGGGGAGATGGTAGGAAGTCGAGGGAGTTCTTTATGCCTGATAGCCTCATTGCTCTATGCCATAAAAGCCAAATTGCCACTTGCTGGAAGGAGGGGCGATTTCCTGGAGCGCAGAGGGTCTTGGAAAGAATGAAAAGATTGGAACTAGATGGGCACCTGGGTGGCTCAGTCGTTAAGCGTCTGCCTTCGGCTCAGGTCATGATCCCAGGGTCCTGGGATTGAAACCCGCATTGGGCTCCCTGCTCTGTGGGAAGCCTGCTTCTCCCTCTCCCACTCCCCCTGCTTGTGTTCCCTCTCTCGCTATGTCTCTCTCTGTCAAATAAATAAAAAATCTTAAAAAAAAAAAAAAAGTTTGGAACTAGAAAAGGAAGCTGACTTGGATATTGACTGGGTTTATTGTGGTAATCTTTTTGCAATTTATACAAATATTGAACCATTATGTTTGTACACCAGAAACTAATATAATGTTATATGTCAATTATACCTCAATTAAAAAAAAAAAAAAGAAAAGAGAGCTGACTAGAAGAAACACACAGACAGATGGCCCAGGGGCACTGTTCATCATGCATTTATAGTGGTACCAGTTCACATGGTGATGGCGCTCACCCAGAGGCAGAGCATGGAAGGCTGATGGGTTAATCTGATGGGTTTTGTCCCACGGTCAGGTGCTGGAAAGGGAACACACAGAGGCATTCCCTAGGGAGATGCTTAAATGGATACATAGGATCTTGGTAGGATAGGGGAGAAAATAAAATCCAGTGATTTTAGTTTATCAGATACCTGAGAGAAAAGGGTGGGAGGGTAAGGGACCAGCAGTCATAAGGAAATAGAAAAGCAAGTAAACCAGGTTTTGGCAAAGAGATGGAAGAACAGAATCTAGTGATCAAAGATCAATGTATTGGAGTTAAAACTTGGGAGGTAGAAGAGTTCTGAGTCCCAGCAAAATTCCTCCACAGAGTATTTGCACTTTTTTTTTTTTTTTTGCTCTTTTCTCTTTCTTTTTTTCCCATTTTCCCTTCACTTCACTCGGAACCAAGCTTTTTTCTTTACCCCCTTCTGAAACAAGGATACTCGTCAAGAACTTTAAATGCAGGAGTGACGTGACTCGATATGTTCAGAGCAGCAAGAGATATTAAAATAAGGCTCATAGCAGCATTGATTGTCATACTACAACACTAGGAAATAATTATTCGTCAATAGTGGCATGGATAATACTGCATTTATTTAAAGTCTAAAAACATGGGCACCTGGGTGGCTCAGTCGGTTAAGCGTCTGCCTTCGGCTCAGGTCATGATCTCAGGGTCCTGGGATCGAGTCCCGCATCGGGCTCCCTGCTCAGCGGGGAGTCTGCCTCTCCCTCTACCCTTCCCCTCTGCTTGTGATCTCTCTCTCTCTCTCTCTCTGCCTCAGATAGATAAATAAAATCTTAAAAAAAAAAAAAAAAAAAGTATAAAAACAGGGGCACCTGGGTGGCTCGGTTGGTTAAGTGTCCACCTCTTAATGTCCACTCAGGTCATGATCTCAGCATTGTGGGATGGAGCCCCCTGTCAGGTACCCTGCTCAGCAGGGAACCTGCTTGAGATGCTCTCTCTCCTCCCTCTGCCCCTCCCCCTGCTCTCTTTCTCTCTCCTCTAAAATAAATAGATAAATCTTTAAAAAATAAAGTCTAAAAACAGCTAAAATTAAACTGCATTGCTTAGAGATGTAGACGAGGGTGGTTAAGCTTGGAAACAAGGAAATGATTGTCAGAAAAGTGAAGATGCTGGCGACCTCTGGGAGAATGGAGGTCGTCTTCATCAGGGAGGACCCTTGGAGAATGTGGGGGGTGGCAATGTGGTTTTATGGGTATCTCCTTTATAATTATTCTTCAAACTGTGCATATATGGTTTTGCACTTTTCTGTATCCTATATCCCAACTAAAGAGAAAATATGCATGGAAAAATACATACCATATTTAGGAGAGGGGGGAATGAGATTAGGGAGGGGTGTGCAGATACAGTTGTGTTTGTAATTTTGTGTTTCATGAGCTGGGAGCTAAGTATATGGGTTTTCAGTTATTGTCCATAATTGTTTATATGTCTAAAATATTTAAATCGAAATTAAAACTAAGAAGGCGATATGGAAAAGAAGATGGATGCTTTTGTTTCTGTTTTCATTTCCTTTATGGTTGTTAAATTATTTATTCAATAAATTAGAATCAGGAGAGAAAACACAATAGCTAAATCAGTACTTTAGAGATTTGCTGGCATTCAGAAGTTCTTTAGGGAGTCATGGAGAATAGAATCCAGTTACTAATCTCAGGGCTTGATCTCAGGCCTGTTTGTTTGGTTTACTCTTGCAGAAGTGATCCTAGGGTATACAACTGCCTGCGTCCTGCGAGCAGCTCCCACCTCTGCATGAGTATCTGCTACTCACCCCATCCCTCTCTCAAAGTCTCACTGACCTTTCCCTGCAGCCCTCATGTGAACTGGCCTGGAAGTCATTCCACTGTTGGGTGGAGATGGCTGCTGCTTTCCCAGAAAGCCTGCTCCAACCCCTTCCTACTCATTCAGCAAGTCCTCATTCCAGGCTGCTGATCTTGGATCCCCCCCCCCCCCCCGGCCCAACTGTGTAAACAGAAATAACTGGGAAACTACACTCCTGAAGGAAATCCTCAGCAGGACTGGAAAATGAAAACTCCAACACATTCAGAATGCAATGTAAGACTGGTTGCGCATGGATTTCCCTACCTCCTGAGCCTCTGGGGCTCCCTTCTCATTTTGTTTATACAGCCTTTCTTTAAGGAGTTGGAGTAACTGTCTCCCTGAGAGCCCTTAGTCCTGTGGTTTTCTCCTGTGGATTCCTAGGGGAGGAGAGGCCATCTGGCCGAGTGGATAAATGGAAGGAAGCTGGTCCAGGTAACTCCTTGTTCAGTTGAGTTACTTAGTGAACCAACCCAGGATCTGCTCAGACTCCTTGCCATGTACAATAATAAAGTTCTCTTTTATTATTTAAGCTAATTTTGGTTGCAGTTTTTGTTACAGCTGAAACATCCTACTTACCATAGGATAGAAAGAGGAAATTTTGTTATATATATTGTTGAGAAAGGCGGGAGCAGTTAGTGATAAATAAGAGGAAGCCTCCAGGGGGCCCGTTTGGGGCAGTGCTACTCAAAGTGTGGTTCATGGACCTGCAGCATCAGAATTACCTAACAGCTTGTTAGGAATGCCAGGGTAAGGGCTTCACTCCAGACAGACCCAATCAGATTCCCTGGAGGTAGGACTGGGAATCAGTATTTTAACAAGGTCCCCCTCAGTGATTTGGATGCAACTGAAGTGGGAGAAAACACTGACCTAGAAGCCTTCCGCAGCTGGGAGTGTGATTGGTCCAACAGAGGAAGTGCTCTGTCTCTAGCTCACGGCCCACCTCTCTGAAGCTGTCCCGATCTTCTAGATCTCAATTTCCCTTTTCTGTCACAAGACTATGGGGATCAGATGAGGAACTGGGTGTAAAAATGGTTTGAAAGAGCTCAAGCCTTGATCCCTAGCAGAGTCCTTGAGCTGGCCCAGCCCCTACAAGGGGCCACAGCGGCTGAGGCTGCAGACAATATGTCAGCTGCTGTGGGGAGGGCCTGTCTCCGTCTGCGGAGGAACTGGCAGGTAGAGGATGGAGAGTCACGGCCATTCCTAATTGAACTCGGGTTACTCCAATTTTGCGTTTTCTTTTTTCAGATTCCTGCTTGCCCTTGTGGCTTGAGGAGGGTTGGCCCCTGTCGCAGTGCTGCCCCTCCTCTCTTACAAGCTCAGAGACATCAGCCGTCCTCCCGCCACATCCTCCACATCCTCAGCCCTCCTCCCGCACCTCTACTGGGGTGACCTGGTTCCCCGCCCCCCCGGCTTTCCCTGGCCTTCGACGCCCGAGGCGGCACGGGACCCACTGCCCTGCAGACAGACGAACGGCTAGGTCGTGAGCCCTGCCTCCTCTCGAGTTCGGAGGCGTCGACCCCGATGCGGGAACCACCCTCCGAGCCAACGAGGAGCGCCCGCCTAGAGGCGGCGGCGGCCTCGCGAGCCAGCCCTGCGCGCCGAGCGAGAGATAGCGGGTGGAGAGGGCGCGACCGCCTGCCTGACGACCAATCAGAGCAGGGCAGGCAAGCAGGCCCGGCTCCCAGTGGCCACTCAGGCGCAGGCCGAACGCGCTGCCTGCTCTTGGACTGGACGAGCTTCCTGCCAATCAGAGGCGGAACAAGAGGAGCCTCGGCCAATAGCGGGAGGCGGCCGGGTCAGGCGGGTGGCCCTGCGGTCCGCGCGGTGGTCCGCGAGCCAGTTGGCGCTGAGGGAGTGGCCGCCCTCCCGCGCTCGCGCGCTGCGCTCTCGGCCCCCCGGGCCCGCCCGTCGGCCGCGCCGCGTCATGTCAGGCGCTGCTCGGCGCTAGTGCCCGGGCCGCCGCCGCCCGCCCGCCCGCCCGAAGCCGCGCCCACTGTCCAGAGCCAGAGGGATGGTGGTAGTCACGGGGCGGGAGCCAGACAGCCGTCGTCCAGACGGTGCCATGTCCAGCTCCGACGCTGAAGACGACTTTCTGGAGCCGGCCACCCCGACGGCCACGCAGGCGGGGCACGCGCTGCCCCTGCTGCCCCAGGAGGTACCTGGGGGGTGGGGCGTGGGAAGGGGCGCAGAGGGAGAAGCAGGTGCCCAGCAGAGCTGACCTTGGGGTGCGAGCCGCGCTGAGGCTGGGGTCAGAGGTGGGGCCGAGGGCGGCGCCAGGGGAGCTGTGCTCCCGGGCCCACCCACCCCCAGTAAAACGCACCAGGTGTGTCTTCCCTGCCCCGGGGCACACCTGCCCACCCCCCCTCGCCCCCCGCCCTCCCCCAATCCCCGCTTCCAGTATTCACTGACTGCAAGGCTGGTTTAGGCCCACCCCTCTGTCCCATCCTTACCGACTAGAGGAGGGAGGGTGGGCTGTGGGAAGGGGACCTCGGAGTCCCAAGAGGAGAGTGTCTTCTAGGAAACCAAAGAGGAGGCCTTCGTGGTGGCCCAGACCTAATCTCCAGCTGCCCAGAAGGTGGGGTACGGGACTGTGTGCAGATAAGAAGCAGGCCAACGAAGAGATGTGTCCACATTCACCCGACAGCTCCACGGCTTTCCTCCGCTAGCTCCTGTGCTGGGGTGCTCCTACTGGTCTTACTGTGTATGACAGTGTCATTTTTAGAGCCGAAATGACCCTCAAGAGAAAGAGAAAAGAGGAGGAAGGTGGGGCACTGCTGGGCACTGAAGAAGGAGACTAGGAGGTAGGAGCTAAGGTAGTGCTGGATAAGGGAGCCTGTTGTGATGTGCGGAGTCCTAGGAAAATGGACAGCTCCGGAGGGGCAGGGCTGGACTGGGGGTGGCTGGTCCTCTTGGCATCAGAAGCCTGAACTCTCAACGTCATGAAACACTTGTGACAATGAGCAAAACCCTGGAAGTACTCTTTGCAGTTGGGGGGGGGGGAGAAGGCATCAGGAACACTGGTGTTTATCTTTTGTGCACTGTCCTTGGGAAGACAATGTGGTTTGAGAGAAAGAGCGCGGGACTGTAGGCCAGTTCCCCCACAGGTACATTGTTCCACGTGAGATCTAAAACTGTTTTTGATTGCTTTTTCCTCTGTGCCTCAGTCTTTTCAGCTCTACTATGGAGCAGACACTGGGACTGGTATGAGATGTCCTTGGAAAAGGTGTAAAGAGCTCCAGAAATGTAAAGTATTATTATCCCAAAATGATATTTGAGTCCTTGGTATGCACATACAATAGTTTTAGAGGAGCTGTAGAGTAAGTAGAAGGCAGTTGCTGTCCTTTGGTTGCAGAAGAGTAACAGTGCATACATACACAAGAACTGTGTATTTTTTTCATTCACTCATTCATTCATTCACTCATTCATTCAGTGCATATTTGGGTCTTTACGGCAAGCCAGGCACTGCATTAGGCTCTGGGTAACTTTGATTTAATGTATTTGTATCCTACTTTATTGCACAAAGAATTTGAAAACACATTATTTTACTTATATGTGGAATCTAAAAAACAAACAAAAAACAAAGCATAAATAGACTCATAAATACAGAGAACTAACCAGTGGTTACCAGAGGGGAGGGAGGGTGGAAGGATGGGCAAAATGGGCGAAGGGGAGTGGGAGGTAGTGGCTCCCAGTTAGGGAATGAATAAGTCGCTGGGATAAAAGGTACAGCGTAAGGAATATAGTCAATGATATCGTAATAGCGATATATGGTGGCAGGTGGTAGCTACGCTTGCGGTGAGCAGACAATAAGGTATAGACCTGTCAAATCACTGTGTCGTACACCCAGAACTAATATAACATTATGTGTCAACTATACCTCAAAAAAAAAAAAGTGGAAAAAAAATAGAACTGGAAAGCTGAGGGAAAGGACTATCTAGATAAATATACACTGGAGCCTGAGAGATGTCATATTAAAAAGTGTGCACTAGTATAAAATTTTAGTTAATCTGGAGGTTCGTGGGAAAATTAGAGAGAACTGGCTTCATTTCTTTTAAAACCACAAGCAGTGAAGGCTATTCCGCCCCCCAAAAAAAGTTCCTGAGCATTTTAGGGAGAACCTAGAGCTTCTCTGGGCCAATCTATACTGTCATTCCCTATTCCTCCCCCTGCCCTTGCCTCCAGAACCTGAGCTGGACTAGGGACTGATCTCACTCTACAGATTAAGTAGGAGAGAAGCGGTGAGGTAGTGAGGAGTGGATGCCTGGAATAATACCACAAACATCTCCGAGCCCCGCTGTGGGTGGCCTCGTGATTAGTGAATAAGATGCTGTCCCTGCCCTCAGGAAGCTTGGGGTCTAGAAGGGTAGGCTCACAGGAGTAATTAAGTGCCAGTGTATCATGCTAGACAGTATAAAGAGGAGAGCATGGCACATGGTGAAGGCACGATGGAGGGAATACTTAGTTTAAGTCTGTCTTGGGGCAGGCGAGGGACAAAAGAGCAGAAATGCTCACAAAATCAGGAAACTTGAAGAGAAGCTTTTCGAATGAGTAGATGCTGCCAACTTCTATGGTGCCTCGGTGTGCGCTAGAGAAAGGCACACGGCTGGGCTAGCAGACCTCTCGCAGACGGGTGCCCTTGAGCGCACCGCATGTAGGGCAATTGCATTTGCTAGATGGACAGAGGGAGAGTGGAAAGAACATTCTGGACAGAGAAGACAGCATAAGCAAGGGCATAAAAGTGGTAATAGAGCAGAGATAGTAGAACTGGGGTGGGGAGGCCTGATTTAATGGCTATCAGGGGGACAGTGGGGTGGACTTGGCAACTGAGGAGTGTGGGCAGAGGGAGGAGAGAGAGAAGAGCATCAGAAGGAGCATTCCCAGATTTTAGCCGTGGGTGCGTGAGTGGTGCAGCACTGATGAGACCCAAGGAGACTGCAGGCGGAGCAGCCCCTGCTCTCATTCCCCAGTGCCTGGCTGACAGTGCCGGTGCTTCCTTTCCAGTTTCCTGAGGTTGTCCCCCTCAACATTGGAGGGGCTCACTTCACCACACGCCTGTCTACCCTGCGGCGCTATGAAGACACCATGCTGGCGGCCATGTTCAGCGGGCGGCATTACATCCCCACAGACGCCGAGGGCCGGTACTTCATTGACCGGGATGGCACCCACTTTGGGTATGTTTCTCCCTCTTTGGTCACCTTTGTAGTCCTAGTGAGTGTCCTGGGTTTTCGTATGGGGCTTTGGTGTCTTCTATAATACCTAGAAGAGGAGATAACAAATGTACTGATGGAATTTAATAAATGTGTTTATTGAATGAGATCAAAAGTCATAGTTTTTTTCCCAGAGGAGATGAGGACAGCCAGAGAAATCCCAGGTGACACACACTGGCTGGATGTGGTGAAACTGCTTCTGTCCTGTGAAATTTAAGACCAGGAAATTGTCATCTGTGTGGAGCAGGTGTGATCCCGCCTGGAGGTGGGAGATTCTAAAGCAACTTCTTGGGGAAAATCCTCAGATTCAGATTCTGGGTCTCCACATTGCCCTTAGGGAGGGACACAGTGTGGGACCGTGGTTCTCAGACTTCCTTCAAGAGTTTAAAACAAACGAACAAAAAAGGTGAGGGAACGGCCAATATGTGATTGCCATCCTTTAATTTTGCCAAGAAAAGTCTTTTAAAAAAAAAAAACACCTTCAATTGTGACTGTCATTTTAATACTAAAACATGGAAAGACACAATCTCAAAAAAGAAAATAGCCCTTCCCAAGAAAGGACTTCTGACACCTTACACATGAACAGCTTAAAGACTTTATGTTTTAGTTTCCTTATTTGTGAAATGAGAAATAATGATAGCTGCCTCACAGGCCTGCCATGCCAATTACATGAGGAGCCTTGGTGTGACCCCTGGCCAGGTCCTTCCAGAGCATGTGGCTAAAGCTCTTTGCCCCTTCAGTCTAACTTTGGAGATGACTAGAGAACTAACATGCTTCTCCACCTTCAACAGATTGACTAGGGAGGCAAAAACTCTCCAACCACCACGTCTCTGTGCTGGCCTCCAAGTAGGATTGCCTGCACTGGGAGAAAGGACATTTTTATGTTCAGAAAGGAGCCTCTGGTCAAACAATTTACTTTGAACCATCTGGGTGTCCCCATTGGGCTGTCAGCTGCCTCCAATGCTGAGAAAACAAAGTGTCACATCGCTCTGCAGAGCTATAAAAAGATTTTTGTTTGCAGGCTGTTTGGGGGAGGAAAGTGCTGGCCCCGGCTGGCAGCTCCCACAACACTCTTAGCTGGGCCTTGCCCCGGGGTTATGTTTTTCAGAGCGGACCAAGGTTTGCGTAAGATCCTGGAGGACTAATTTGGAAAGGGGTTGTGGTGAGGGGGAACAGGGTTTGGCTGTAGGCTGATGTGCCCATGCCCAGGTGGCCACAGCTGGAGAGGGTCAGAGCCAGGCAAGGGTGTGGCAGAAAGCAGGTTGTTGTAGCCTTTATCCTCGGGCTGCTGGACTACAGTGGCCTATGATTCATGAGCCGCAGATGAAGTTGCCTAAAGACTCAGATAAAATAAAATAGGGGTTTAAGGCATTTGGTCAGGTACATTTCTCTGCTGGTGCAGTTCATGTGCTCCCAGCACCCCCCCATGAAGGCTGCTTGGGCCGCCGCCTGGGGCGGTTTCCCATTGTGATCAGTGAGTAGCACTTTGGGCTAGGGTCTGGACCACTGTGGGTATGGCCTTGGAGTCAACCGTGTCTGCATCTGGGCTCCTGCTAGCTGTGACTCCTTGAGTACGGGTATTCCTTGACCTCTCTGAGCCCCTCTTTTTCCTCATTTATAAAATGGACCTAAAATGGCACTTACCCACAATGTCATTGAAGTGACTAAATGGGATAACACATGAATAGTGACTGACACAGGTTAGTACTTAGTGAGTGTTAGCTGGTATTACATCATGGTCAGAGACTACTGTGGAGGCAACATCTTGATCTTGGGGTTTACTCACATATCTTTACAGAAAAGACCTTCCCACACCTACCAGTAAAGGATCTGATTATTCTTAGCACTAAAGAATTTGAAGATAAAATTAAAAGAACTGAATATTTATCTTAAGAAAATGCAGTATATGATTTTATTCACTCCAGGAACCAGTTTGTTCAAGTGTTAGGGGTAAGCATTTGATGTCTTTATAGCTACCGAATAAGACTAATGGCAAGGTTATATAGAAGATGGGGAACCACTCTACATTGCTGGTGGAAATGTAAAATGCTACAACCATTTTGTTAAGCATGCACTTCACCTTATGAGTGAACAATTCTACTCCTAATATATACCCAAGAGAAGTTGGTACATGTGTCCCCAGAAAGTCTTTACAGGAATGTTCATCACAGCTTTACTCGTAAGAGCCCCAAACTGGAAACAACGCAACTGTCCATCAACAAGAGAATGGGT
The DNA here is from genome assembly GCF_004348235.1 of Phoca vitulina. Classification (NCBI taxonomy): domain Eukaryota; kingdom Metazoa; phylum Chordata; class Mammalia; order Carnivora; family Phocidae; genus Phoca; species Phoca vitulina. The sequence continues at coordinate 8,399,695 of NW_022589748.1, read as the reverse complement.
AAATAAATTACAGCATATCCATTCAATGCGGGGCCACTTAGTTAGTTACACACAACATAGGGGATGAATCTCAGAAACATTCTGTTGAAGGAGAGAAGCCATGGAAGACAACGTACTATGTGCTTCCACTTACATGAATTTCAAGATGAGGCAAAACTAATCTTCATTGATAGAAGAATTCTGGGGTTGAATTGGAAGAGGCAGAGGGAAACTTTAAGGAGATGGAAACGTTCTGTATCTTGGTGTAGGTGGTGGTTGTAATCAAACTATACGATTTGTACCTTGATTGCACATTAATTATATCTCAATTTAAATATATAGATTAAGGAGCCTAGAAATCACATCTTTCCATTATTCCTATGTATACCCAATAATAACAACACCTAGTAAAAATAAAAAATATTATGCCTAATAATAGTTATAATAGTAATGATACTGATAATAACAGCTCCTAATGCGTATTGAGGACTTACCCAGTGCCAGGTATTTTCCAAGCACTTTTTATCTATTAACTCACTTAATCCCTTCATTCCATTATGGGGCAGTTTTTTTTTTTTTAATTTCCCCCCTTTTACAGATGAGAAAATCAGGGCACAGAGAGGTTAGGTTCACTTACCCAAGGTTACACAGCTGGTAGTCTGGTTCCAGATTCTGTGCTCTAACTACTATGTGTCACCGCCCAGGTCCATTAGCTCCTTCTCACCAACTCTCTTTCCTTCCTGCTCAGAGATGTGCTGAATTTCCTGCGCTCAGGGGACCTGCCGCCCCGGGAGCGTGTACGGGCTGTGTATAAAGAGGCCCAGTACTATGCTGTCGGGCCCCTCCTGGAGCAGCTAGAGAACATGCAGCCTCTGAAGGGGGAGAAAGTGCGCCAGGCATTTCTGGGACTCATGCCCTATTACAAAGGTGAGGGGTCAACTGCCCAGTGTGGTCGAGGTGTGGGAAAGGAGGGTTGCAAGGCATCTATCTGGGCCTAGGTCTTCACCAGAAGAAGTGGGTCCGAGATTCATCTACGTTACTCAAGATTGGAGAGATTCCTGCTTCCCTTTCTGCCCTCCCCTCCCAGTCACACTGGGAAGATTCAGGTTAAATAAGACCCACCTTGCCTGTGACATCATCAAATCATCTTTCAAAAGGATTGTCCTCATTCTTTTTGGTTTCCTTTTGCCATGGCGATCCATGATCCTGTTTAAGTTTGTGCCCTTCATAAGCCCACAGAGTCCCTTCTGCAGGATCTCTCTCCCCTGTTGAATCCTGCCTTCATTGGGGCTCTCTCTTTGTGCCCTGACACTGCCTTGTCCACCCCCCACCCCAACCTCCTGACCCCTGTCCCAGTGATGGGTGCTGTGTTCACCCCCCAGACCATTTGGAGCGGATTGTGGAGATTGCCCGGCTGCGTGCGGTACAGCGGAAGGCCCGCTTTGCCAAGCTCAAGGTTTGTGTCTTCAAGGAGGAGATGCCCATCACCCCCTACGAGTGTCCTCTTCTCAACTCCCTGCGCTTCGAGCGGAGCGAGAGCGATGGGCAGCTCTTTGAGCACCATTGCGAAGTGGATGTGTCTTTTGGGCCCTGGGAGGCTGTGGCTGATGTTTATGACCTACTGCACTGCCTGGTCACGGACCTCTCAGCCCAGGGCCTCATCGTGGACCACCAGTGCATCGGGGTGTGTGACAAGCACCTCATCAACCACTACTACTGCAAGCGCCCCATCTATGAGTTCAAGATCACATGGTGGTGAGTAGCCCTGGTAGGGAACAGTCCCGTCAGGGAGGGCGTCCCTTCTCTTTAGTATCCCTGGAAGGGATACTAACTGCCCCAGACCTGCTGAGGTGAGGACCAAGTCCTGAGGCACAGCTCCAAGGGGATGGAGGTCTCCTGGCAGCTCCAGTCTCCCGGCTGTACCTCGGGATCAGGCTCAGGGCTTGTGGCCCACAGGGACTTGGTACCTGCACTCACCTGACCTTTCCTCAAGGCACAGCAGTCTTTGCCTGAGGCTGATGGGGTCTGGCTAGCTAGGGCTTGACCAGGAAGTCCAGAGAGGTTTCGTCACTCTCTTGATCTTGCAAGAGAGTTTCTGCCCTTTTTAGTGCCATGTTACCAAACTAATATAGGCGTAATCACTTCCTCAGCCCTGTTCGAGTGTCCCTTTCTTGTGCCTAGCATATAGGTATGAACACAGAATATGGTGGGGGATTTACCCAAGGACCTACCCCACAGCCCCTGACTGAAGAAGCAGCATCTTCTCTCCCTCTTCCCCCAGGGATAGTTCCACGCTTTGTTTTAGGATGTGGAAAGACTCTTCCTCCTGAAACATATTCTTCACCACCTTTTGGAGATGCAACCATAGTTGCCAAAGCCATGCACCAGGTTGGCCTTAGAAAAGCACAATGTTTACAGCCCTGCCTTAGGGCCTTGGCTTCTCCTACCTTCCACCAACCTTCCTTGCTTGAAGGGTTATCTTCTCAGGGCTGTAATGCAGATTTCAGAGGTTCCTTTTGAAGATTCCCTGAGTCAAGCAGGCAAGTTGCATAGATCTTCTGTTATCTATGAGATGTAACATCCTTTCTGGAGGCTCAGAATCTCTTTGGCTGCCATTTCATGGTTAGCATCCAATTTGTGGTGAACCTCTGTAGATAGGAACCCCCCTCTTTTTTAAACCCTGTTGCTTTATCCTGCTCACGTTCTCCTAGGAGAGTGTCTGTTCTGAGGAAGCAGAGAAAGGGTTGGGTGGGAGGCACAGCTATACCAGGAGCTGTAGGACGATAGCAGCAAACCTCCGTCACGTTCTGCTCCCCACATCTCAGAGAGAGAAAAGGATCCACAAGGTTCTGCTCCCACTGCATTTTCTTCTTGCTCCATCTGCAGACTAGGGCAGTTAAGCAGGCTATGGACATGCATCTCCTAAAGGAAGAGCTATGCAGCACCAGCAATTGGAACATAACATTTCTGTGCTGCATTAAGGGCTTCTCCCTGTAATCACGACTCTGCTTGACTGTCCTTGGTGTTTGGTAGGGAGATTTTTTTTCATATGTAAAACACTGGTGAGGACAGCCTCATTGGTCTCAGTCCTACAAGACCAGATTGGCGAGGTAGGGCGAGGGGGAACAGAAAATGTCTGCATCCTTCTGAGGAAGAGAAGGCCAAGTCCTGGGACCTTGCCAAACTCCTTCATGGGTCAGCGACCTCCTGGCCCTCTGTGGAACAGGGATTCCGGGCGTGGCTTTGCACTCACGTTGTATGGTGGAACAGAGGTGCAGACTGAGATCTAAGAGGAAGGTACAGTCAGTTGTTCAGGTTCAGAGATACGTGTTCTCTCTATTGTCCTCATCCACAAATGAATCATCACTCTTCTGGAGTTGATGTCCCTGCTTGAAGCTTACTCCAACAACATGGCTCTTGTCTTGTTCTAACAGAAGTCTTTCGTTTAAGTTGCTCCAATAGGTGTTACTGCCTAATACAAATTCATTTTTGGACAGACACTGAGGCAAGCTGTTCAGGAGAAAGGCAGTGTGAGTAGAAAGGAGACAGTTAATCCCAGTGCTTTCAGTTATCTGGCCTAGGCTCCTTCTCGTTCCCACCCCTGGCACAGAGCATCACAGTACCTCGGTTATTTAGAGTCCATACATGTAAGATAGAGTGATTGGTAGGCTCAAATGCAAGTTTGCTCAAAAATAGGCCCTGAAGACTAGCTTAGGGCTCCAGGGATGCTGGATAAGGACGCTGTCCCCAGGTCCCTTGCTAGAGACACTCCTTTGGATCCCTCTGGCCCTGTGTTGTCCTCACAGTGGTGTACTTTATGCCATTGTGGGAGAGACAAGGCTCTGGGCCAGTAGACCAGGCAGAGCAGGAATACTGGCAGCCAGCTTAGAGCTCTTTCCAAATGAAGTAAAAGAATTCAGTGGCCCAATTTGGCCATTCTCTGATGAGAAGCCAAGACCAAGATGAAGAGCGCTTTTGGATGTGGTGGTTTGAGGTAATGGCCTCCAAATAAAGGTCATATCTGAGGAAGTGACTTCTCCCAGTTGGATCCCTTCTCAACTCTAAATGGTCAGGTCTAGAGCATAAGAAGGGTTGGGTTAGGAAGGAGGGCTCCAAAGGATGAATGCTTCTACCCAGTCGAAAGAGAGTATATTTTCATAGAATTCTTGTGCATAACATTGATGGGTCAAACCAAGTGCCTGCCTTCGGAGCTTCCATTATGTTTGACTTTGGGCACCTTTTCTCCCAGGTGTCATGCTCACTGGTTGGGAAGGGGAAAAGTTTAGGAGATAGGATTGTATGGTGCAATAGCAGCCATAACAAAATTCAACAAAAATGGAAAACTTAATGGCAACAAAAAAGATTGAAACAAAACCACAATGAAACACATCACAGCATCCCAGATGGAGGAGTTCTTTGGGTAACGCTCTAAACAGAAGAAATAGAGGAACCGTCACCATCCTTATTCTACCTTTGGTTAACTCACGAGGCTGTCCAGTGCTTATCATGTGGAAAGCAGTCAACTGTGCTCTGAAAGCTTCTATGCTTTCTTCCTGGGGCTTAGGATACTCTGGTTGCTGTCTGAGCCTTGTGCCTCAGGCTGTTCAGGTGACATAATCTTCCTGTTCTGTGTGGCTTGTTGGAGGACTAGAAGAATGACATTTGCAAGCCACAAGGTGGGGTGAGCCTCAGTGTGCAATCTTGGTCTAAGCTGGATCCTGAAGAGGTTAAGACAAATGACAACAACAACAAAACAAAAACTACTTACACTGAGCAGTTTGATCCCAGTTAGAATTTTAAATATCCTTCTGCATACGTTCTGTCCATATTTGATTCTAAGTGATTAAGCTTTCTTAGGTACCTTTTTGCTGGGGCTCTTTCATGAAGGTAGTACCTGCCTTGTGATCCTTAAAAGAGGGAGGCTTTATTCATCAGAAGCCGGAGTGTGGGGAACTGGAATGGAAGAGGCACTTTTTGGAATTCTGGAAGAAACATATATGTATACATATGTTAATTGGGAGAAGGGTGGGTTGGCAGGGGTTGAGGAGGCAGGAACAAAGACTGGGTATAGGAACAGGTTGCCTCTGGAGTATGGGAGGTCACCTGGGCCCACTGTCTTCCTTCTGTATGGTGTTGGGTCTGTGTACATGGCATAACACTTCCTATGTTCGTTCACTACCTGTCTGTAAGCACTTTGGTGCATGGAGCCCCAGTACCCTCACATGGCATTAAAGTAAAGAATTAGAATCTGGGTGCTGTGCCTTTCTTTTTTAGAGACTTACTCTCATCCCTCCTCTGCCCCTCACTGTGCCAGCAAACAATGTCTTGATTTCTCCTTAAAATGTGATGTGTTTTGGGATGCTCAGCTAAATAAAATAGGTTCTTTCCTGAGACCAGCAGCTGAACTTCTGCCCTGGCTTGAAGTAGAAGGGAGATGGGCCCCATGAAGGCCCTTCTGCAGTTACTCTAGCCTTGTCTCTGTTCCAGGTAGGAGTGTGCCCACCCAGTCTAGGCACACAGCTCTGCCTTCTTGTGTTGAGAGGTCTCCAGGGGAAGAAGATAGCACAACTGCCCAGTCACTCTGTGGTTCACGACCATGTCAGGTGGTTCTGAAAGAATCCCTCCTGTCATTCACCACTTCTTTCAAGGGTGAGATAAATGGCTCTAAGCTTACGTGAGCCTCTGTGGCTAAGACCCTTCCTTGAGGAAAATGGACTTGAGTTGCCCTTCCTCTGGAAGTAGAGTTTGACACCTTCCTGGCTAATGAGGGTCCTCATCAAGATGTCCCTTGGAGTCACTTCATGGATTAACCCAGAAAGGTGAGTCCTGACATGCTGGGTAGCTATGCCACCCTCCAACTGCTTCCTTAAATCTCTCATGATTCTGACTTTTAAACAAAAGCACTGCGTCCCCTGTGCCAAGTGTATTCCCTGACCTGCTTACTGTGTGCACAATCATGTAATGATACGCTAATAATACTTCACAAATTGGAAACTGAAGCTCCTGGAGGTGTAATTTACTCAAGGGCACATAGCTAAGAGGTAGCAAAGTCAGGATGCAAACCCAGGGCCCTTTTCTGAAGTCCTCACAGATGTTCAGTAGAGCCCTCCCTTCTGCTTGGCAGCACAGTGTCCCACCTCTCAGGCTTAGGGCTTCAACCTGTGAAAATTTGAAAGGCAAATGCTCTAGAAGGAATATTAGACTTTCTTTTATGTCCCTGAGCATTAAGGAGCTAGCTGGGGTCCCCAATGTACTGCCCTTCTTAGTGAGGGACACATGTTCGCTAGGTGAAGGGTCCCACTCATGGGCAGTGATGGAGGTGAGCAGTGGCTCCCTGGCTGGACCCTAGGTGTGGCGAGATGATCTGGGACGGCCTGAGTTCATCAGACTCTTGCAGCCTACAGGCCTAACCACACAGATGTGCTGGGCAGCCTGACCATGTGGGGAAGGACGCCCGAGGCCTCGGCCCTCCTTCAGGGACCCCTGGCCTCAAGAGAGTAACTGAATGTAAGGCTTTTTAGTTTAGCTTAGGGGATCTTGTGTGCCTGGCTTGGGGCTTATGGCCCTTAGACTCTGGGTCTCAACCCTGCCTGTTTGTTCCTTTGTCATCATTTTGGAGGTGACCTCTTAGCTAGCTTTACTTATGTCATTTTGATTTGTTTAACTTAGAACATGTTCCTTTAGCTTTTGTTTACTTCACCTTTAACTTTCTGTTTTTTGGTTCCTTACCATTTTGTTTTTCCTGTCATGTATTTTAGAGTTCTGTATTTTTTAAATGTAACTTTATTTCTAATGTAACTTTAAAATAAAGCACCTATATGAATAGGATGCTAATGAAGATAGTTCTTGTTCTGAGCGAGGGTAATTATGTGCTTTTTTTTCCCCATTCATTCCTACAATGATCTTATTAGCTGTGAACATTAGGTATCTCATTTTTCCCTTAGATGAATATCTTCTTCTAAAGTCTAAATACAAGGAGAAACTGACAGTGTTATTACAAAAGTCATAGATCCGGGTTATCTACTAGATCCGATGGCCAAGCTTTTACCTCTCCCTCCAGAATGCCTGCCTCCCCCCATATACACACAAGAACAGTAAGTTCAGACTTAGGAAGAGGGCAGTCCCATTCCCAACGGCTAAGGACTTCTTCCTTCACACACTTGTTTTTCCTGAGCAATGACATGATCTAAATATCCTGGGATTCCACCACCTCCAACCACCCGGAACTAAGTGGAAACAGAACCATTGTGCACCCCCAGAAAAAAATCCAACTCAACTGCAGGAAAGACTTTGAATTGAACCATCTTGAACCATCCGGAAGTACTTCATAAAAGGGACCCATAATCAGATTGTGATGCACCTTTTCCACCCTTCTGTGATCTCAGTGGCAACCTGAATCACCCTTCCACAAACCATGACTTTTAGAAGTTTCTCCTAATGTATTACAGACCCTGGGTTTTTTCCTATATCATGTGATCTTGGCAGATGGCCTAGCTCCAGTAGATCTTTGGAATAGATGTATACATACTTCTCCTTTATTACAAAAAAATTAAGAAATAGAACCCCAAAGCACCACAAAGCTTAGAGCTTGATCTCCATTAAAAGAAATTGATAAGTTAAGAGTTGAGTTGAAATCTTTATACCTTTGTTATTTTTGTAAAGGGATTGGGATGGTATCATGAGTAGGTTTAAGTCCCTAGAATGTGGATCAACTTCTATAAATGCCTTTATTAGTGTGTTTATTAGTGTGCTTTCCAACATTACATCCTTACCTTCAGCTCTACCTCAGCTTACACTGTCCCAGGGACCCATCTGTGTATGCACACATCGTGGGTGCCTACTGTCCCTACTCTCACCGGTCATCTCCACCACCACCCCCGGCCCCCGCCACTCATGACTGCCCTGTCTTTGGCATTTTAAAGCTGGTTGGCCACTTCTGGCCATACCTCATCCAGTATTTGGTTGCCAGCCCTGGCAGTGATGCTTTGTCCAGCACTGCCCCCAACTTATTCTCAGGCAGTTAGGTGCTCTTTGTACTGAGGTCCCGGACTTTCTGATTCAGCTTTCTCAACTGGCCTGCTAGGATTTGGAGAGCATTTTCAGCCTTTTTCTCTAAGCTCTGTGTCTACTTCCACAAGGGCAGCAGAGGATACTTGCAAGACCCCACTGAACAGATAAATTAGCTTCACCCTCCTCTACCCTTGGAAGGGATAATCAACATACTTTTCCCAGAAACTACATTCACCAAGAGCTTCCTAACGAAAATAGGGACTTCCCTGGTCAGCTGACCACATCACTATTGGCCGAAATGAGGATGGCATTATTCACTTGGCACTCCCGGAAGGTCAAGGCAGAATGTATCTGCCTCCAGACATATTCAGGGAATGTTCAACCCAATTGCCTAATTTTATACTTCCAAATACAGCTCTATTTGGAAATTCCCATTGGTTCAGAGAGGCAGAACACTGAGGAATTCCCTCTGTAGTCACCTGCAGGAATATTCTACCACTTACATTGCCTGGGCCTTTAGCCCAGAGGATTCCACACACATAAGGTTTATTGCCTGATTTTGAACCCCGTCAGTGCTGTTCTCTGCTGGGATGGCATCCTGACTCCTTTATGGCAGCAGCACCCCTGGGACAACCTGGAATTGTGGATTGAGATCCAGGGGTAGGATTTCCAGATAGTCCAACCAAGGTATCCTCGTGATAATGTATAAGAAAGTGATGTTTCTTATGTGGAAGGCTTTCCAGATACTCAACTACCCCACAGTTTTGGGGATTTATAGGCAGTGGCCATTCATTCGTGCTCCTCAACTTCCTCACATGATCATCCTGTCTTTTTAGGAAGGAGTTTCACCTGATCCCTTACTAAGGCCCCAGAATTCCAACAGCTGAAAACCCCGTACATCTTTTCTCCTATCCTGGCCTTACACAACCAAGACACACGTCAGTGCCTCAGTAGGGATAACAAGGAGGCACCAGCATGGGCAGCCTCTGTCCCTTGTTGTTACATGTCCATGACACTGGTATGGGCAGGCCGACAACCCTTGTCGGTGTGAGAGTTGCAATATAACCAACAGATTCGAGGTCTAGAGGCAGCGTTTGAAAGAAGCCCTTCAGGGATGTCTGTCTGCAGGAGCCCGGAGTACTCAAGGTGAAACTGGGAGCTTGCTCCACATAGTGAAGGCAGGCCGTGTTTTCCCAACATTTTGGCTTCAGAAGATACTCTGAACATACACAAAACCCTGAGAAAAAGGCCAGCAGAGGAATTCCAGCTGTGGTTGTAGCTAACTGAGAAGCCATTGCAAGCTGTAGGTAGGTACCCACATGTAGCAGAGACCAGCCAAAATCCGGAGCCTGCCAAAGTGGACACAGAAAGGGACTGTATCCTCTGGTAACGGCCGACTGGGGTGACAGGAGAGGAGATCCAACTCTGGTGCTTCCGCTCCACCCTACTGCTATTCCACGTGCCTTTACATCTCACCCATTCAAAATGGAAAATAACATAGAAACTTGGGACCTTCTAGTCAACACATCAGTCTGTACTGCCTCCTTCTTCAGTGATCTTGCCTGAATTGCACTGAGTCATTTGTATTAGTCAAGAGGAAAAAAAAAAAGGGCGGGCGCCTGGGTGGCTCACTTGGTTAAGCGACTGCCTTCAGCTCAGGTCATGATCCTGGAGTCCCTGGATTGAGTCCTGCATCGGGCTTCCTGCTCGGCAGGGAACCTGCTTCTCCCTCTGACCCTCCCCCCTCTCATGTGCTCTCTCTCTCTCTCATTCTCTCTGTCTCAAATAAATAAATAAATAAAAATCTTTAAAAAAAGAAAAAAAACGCAGTAATCTGAACAATTTATATCTTTAATATAAATTAATTATAACTGGATTAGAATAATGAGGGATTGGCTAATAAATAGTAGTGATAACTATAAAGAATACAGGAATACCACATAGAGGAAGCAGCCACTCAGGACTGAGATAGAGGATCCAAGGAAGAACAACCCCTTCCCCAGAGCTGATAGCAGACCTTTTTGGAGAGGGCATAGCCATGGTTCACTGACTGGCAGAGAAGTCACTGGGGCGCTATGCTTGGTGGAACTTGCTGGAAATCTGCTGGGAAAATCTGCTCAGGGAGGTGTTTTATCAGAGGCAGTCCGCTACAAAACCACCCAAGGTGAGTGCTGGGGAAAGCTCTGGCCTCTTTGTGCGCTGACTACCATGTACTGCAGGAGCTGGGTGCTGGAGAAGCTGTGCTGAGAGCAGTCACACCAGAACCAGAAAGGAAAACACCTTTCCTCTTGGCAGCGTCTCACCAATATCCTCTACTAGCAAAGTTTAATATCGTGTTAATTGACAAAGGAAAAAATATTCAAAGGTCCCAACCCAATTTCTGTAGAAGCAATAAAGGATGAATATGGAGCTAAGAGGCAATCAGTAACTGGCATTTTTTTAAAAAGATTTTATTCATTTGAGAGAGAGAGAGAGAGAGCAAGTGGGGGGGGGGGGAGGAGAGGCAGAGGGAGAAGCAGGCTCCTCACTGAGTAGGGAGCCCGAAGTGGGGCTTGATCCCAGGACCCTGGGACCATGACCTGAGCTGAAGGCAGACACTTAACCAACTGAGTCACCCAGGTGCCCAATAACTGGCATATCTATATGCTGATGACTCCCAAATTTATACTCCTACCCAGGCCTATTTCCTCAGCCTTGAATTATATACCCAATAACTTGATAAATACTGCTACTTCAGTATCTATTAGCCATCCCAAGCTTAATATATCCAAATGGAATTCTTTATTTCCTCTACCCACCCCAAACATCTTCCTTATTCCATCTTCTCTATCTCAGGAAATGGCACTACCATTCACCCAGTCAACAAAAACCTGAGCGTCATCTTTAACTCCCCTCCGTACCTCACCTTCTAGTGCAATCCATTGCCAGGTCTTGAATCTGTCTTCAGGATGTATCTTGAAAACATCACAAATTCATTTGTCTGAATCACCATCGTCTCTCGCCCTGCATTACTACAAAGGCTTCTTGGCTTAATTTGGCCCCTGATTACCACCTCCAATCTGTTCTCCAAAATAGTCTTGAAAGGGTTGATTAGATCCTGCAGCATGCCAACTTAAAACCCTTTGCTTTTAGAATGGAATTGAAAGGTCTTACCATGTTTGATCTGGTTCCTATGCACACCCAGGCTCATCACACCACCCTGCTCCTTGTTTCCCATCCTCTACTCTTGCCTTTTTTCAGTTCCTGCCTCAGGTTTTTGTGATTGGCATTCCCTGTCCCTGGAATGCCCTTCCCCCAGCCCTTCTCATGAGCTGGCTCACTTTCCTATTTTATGTTCCAGCTCAAATGTCACATAATCAGTGAGACCTCTGATCATGCCATGGAAGTACACTTCCATTACTGTCTATCACATCACCTGATTTATTTCCTTTATAGCATTTGTTACCAATAGTAATAATCTTGTTTGTTATGTCTCTGTTTCCTTTTAAATAAGCTCCCTGAAGGCAGACATTTTGCCTCTGTTGTTCACAACTATATCCCAATGCTTAGAACAGTGCCTGGAAAAGAGGTGCTCAGTCAAGGTCTGTCAAACAATCTGTCCAGTGTAGGGACCAGACCTCTTAGGGTATTTTAGTATTACCATGCCCTGTGATTAAAGTCAATGGAAAACAACAACCCAACCTAGGCAGGACTACTAATGGCCCAGACCTTTCATGAATGAAAGTTTGGGTCACCTCACCAGGTAAAGAGATTTCAGTATGGAGATTAAGTATGATTTAAAGAGATATGGGTGTTAAGTTGACAAGGGGCAGAGTTGTGATGGTTAATTTTATGTGTCAACTCTGTTGGACCACACTGCCCAGATATTTGGTCAAATATTATTCTGGATGTTTCTGTAAGGGTGTTTTTGGGTGGGTTTTACGTTCAAATCAGTGGACTTTAGGTAAAGCAGATTGCCCTCCGTAGTGTGGGTTGGCCTCATCCAATCAGTTGAAGGTCTGAATAGAACAAAAGACTGGCTTCCCCCAAGCACAAGGGAATTCTGACAGCAGATGGCCTAAGACTTCATCTAAAGTATCAGCTCTTCCTGGTTCATTAGAAGACTGTCTTTGGACTTGAACTGCAACTCCTTCCAGAGCCTCCTGCTTGCTAGTTTCCCCCATCAGATTCTGGACTCACTGGGCCTTCACAATCACATGACCTAATTCTTTAAAATAATTCTCTTCCTATATATACAGCATCTATTTTAGAATGTATACATGTATCTCTCTCTTTCCCTTTCTTTCTCTCTGTATATGAATATATATATTCTAGAATAGAATATATGAATATATATTATATATATAGAAAGAGATACACATATATTAGAAAGAGACACACATCCTAAGAGAATATATATCTATATTGAAGTCTAAAGGTAGCATACCACATGTTCCATCACCTTACTATTTTCATTTAACACTATCTTTTGGAGATCTATCCATTTAGAGCTCCACCTCCCCCCCAACTTTAAAATTTGATAGTGCAGTTGACCCTTGAACAATGCAGGGGTTAGGGTCACCAACCCCTTTGGCAGAAAATCCACATGTAAATTTTGACTCCCCCAAAACTTAACTACTAATTGCTTAGTGTTGACTGAAGGCCTTACCAACAATGTAGTCTACATACTTTGTATGTTATATATATATATTATATATATATATATATATAACATACTATATTCTTACAATAAAGTAATCTAGAGAAAAGAAAATATTACAAAAACCGTAAGAAGGAGAAAAAACATTTACAATACTGTTCTGTATTTATCAAAAAAAATCTGGTAGGGTTACAGAAAAGATGGTGTTGGCAGTGCAGGTCTCTGCTCATCAAGTGCAGCCACTACTCTGCCCTATTCCTTGGTATGGCCTATGGAGCCAAGTGCTACAGCTACCTGAAACCTCAAGCAGAAGAGGAAAGGAGGATAGCAGCTAAGGAGAAAAAGAAGCAGGATAAATGGAAACACATTGAGAGAGAACTGGCAGAAGCCCCAGACGACAGCATACTAAAGTGACCCTGCTTTTCTCTGGAACGGTATGGATGAATAAAGTTCTCTGCTGTGTGATGCTCAAAAAAAAAAAAAAAAAAATCTGTGTAAACTACATCAAAATATAAAACTCCTGCACAGCAAAGGACACAACAACAGTTGCCTTTTAAGGCAACCTACTGAATGGGAGAAGATATTTGCAAATGACATATCCAATAAAGGATTAGTATCCAAAATATATAAAGAATTTATACAAATCAACACCCAAAAAACAATCCCAAAAAACAAAAAAAATGGGCAGAAGAAATGAACAGACATTTCTCCAAAGAAGACATCCAAATGGCCAACAGACACATGAAAAGATGCTCAACATCACTCTATACTATTACTATACTCATTATTATATTTTCAGAATACCATGTATAATACATATAACATACAAAATATGTATTAACACCTATTTATGTTATCAGTAAGGCTTCCAGTCAACAGTAAACTTTTAGTAGTTTAGTTTCTGGGGAGTCAAAAGTTATATGCAGATTTTCAACAGTAGGTCAGTACCCCTAACCCTCACATTGTTCAAGGGCCAACTGTAATGGGTTATAACCCACTGAATAAAATAAGAATCCATGAATTTGTGTTGACAGAAATAAGTAATTACATAAAAGAAATAGAAAGTTCTTTTTTTTTTAAGATTTTATTTATTCATTTATTTGAGAGAGAGAGACTGTGCATGAGTGTGAGCAGGGGGATGGGGCAAAGGGAGAGGAACAAACAGACTGGGCACTGAGCGTGGAGCCCTACACGGGGCTGGATCCCATGGCCCCGAGATCACGACCTGAGCCGAAACCAAGAGTTGGATGCTCATCCGACTGAGCCACCAAGGCGCCCTGGAAAGTTCTTAATTACAGTAAAATGTCAGCTAACAAATATAGAGGAAATGATGGGGTTAGAAAAATCTACATTTAGCAACGATCAAAATTATAACTGACTTAGACAAGAATCAAGATTCTAAAATTAATGAATGAACTGTTGAAGAAAAACAGGATCTAACATAGTCTCAAAGTATTTCCCTACAAATAACTAATTACAAAGGTAAAAATAGTAACTTTACAGTGTAGACACCTGAAAGATTCCTCATGAGTCATGTAACCAAAGTCAGCATTAGCCAAAGGGCCCATCCTGAGAAAGCACATTATTTATATGATTTCTCTGTCAAAATGAATAACCTGAATCTAATCATGAGAAAACAATAGACAAACCCAAATTGAAGGACATTCTTTAGACTGACTGTCTTACACTTTTCAAAAATTTCAAGATCATGAAAAACAAAAATGGAAGAACTATTCCAGATTAAAGAATACTAAAGAGACATGACAATTAAATGATCCTGGGTTAGATTTGGAACCAGGAAAAACAATAACTATAAAGGCCATTTTTGGGACAATTGATGAAAACTGAATAAGGGCTGTAGATTAAGCAGTAGGATTTTATCAATGTTAATTTATCAAATGTTAATTTTCCTGATTTTAATGATTCTGCTTTGGTTTTCTAAGAGGATATCTTTCTTCTTAGGAAATACACACTGAAATATGTAGGAGTCAAGAAGCATGATGTCTGCAACTTAGTTGCATTCTTCAGGAAAACTCCTGTGTGTGTGTGTGTGTGTGCGTGTGCATGTGCGTATGTAGGGAGAGAGATTGAACAAATGATAAAGCAAATGGGGCAAATACACAAATTCAAGAAGCTTAAAGAACTCCAAGTGAGATAAATTCAAAGAGATCCACACCAAGAAACATTATCAAACTGTAGGAAGCCAAAGAAAAAGAATCTTGAAAGCAGCAAGAGAGAACAAACTCATCACATAAAAAGGATCCCAATAAGAATATAAACTGATTTCTTATCAGAAACTATGGAGGCCAGAAGGCAGTAGGATGACATATTCGAAGTGTTGAAAGAAAAACCTGTCAATCAAGAATTCTGTATCTGGGGGCGCCTGGGTGGCGCTGTCAGTTAAGCATCTGGCTTTGATTTCGGCTTAGGTTGTGATCTCAGGATTGGGCGATTGAGCCCCTCATTGGGCTCCGTGCTCAGCATGAAGTCTGCTTGAGATTCTCACTCCCTCTCCATCTGCCCCTCCTGCTCATTCTCTCTCTCTCTAAAATAAATTAATTAATTTAAAAAAAGACTATATCTGGCAAAACTCCTCTTCAAGAATGAAGGAGAAATTAAGACATCCCCAGATAAGCAAAAGCTAAGGGAATTTGTTACTGGTAGACCTGCACTGTAAGAAATGCCCAAAGGAGGGGCATCTGGGTGGCTCAGCCGTTAGGCGTCTGCCTTCGGCTCAGATCATGATCCCAGGGTCCTGGGATGGAGCCCCGCGTCGGGCTCCCTGCTCGGCGGGAAGCCTGCTTCTCCCTCTCCCGCTCCCCCTCCTTGTGTTCCTGCTCTCGCTATCTCTCTCTCTGTCAAATAAATAAATAAATAAAATCTTTAAAAAAAAAAAAAAGAAGCACAAACTGAGCCAAAGTTAGCAGAAAGTAGGAAATAAAGATTAGAATGGAGATAAGTGAAATAATGAATAGGATAGGGATGCCTGGGTGGCTCAGTTGGTTACCCATCTGCCTTCAGCTCAGGTCTTGATCCCTGGATTCTGGGATGGAGCCCCGCATCAGGCTCCCTGCTCAGTAGAGAGCCTGTTTCTCCCTCTGCCTGTCGCTCCCCCTACTTGTGCTCTCTCTCTCTCTCTGACAAATAAATAAAATCTTTTTTAAAAAGTAATGAATAGGATAAAAAGAGAATATAGAAAACAAAACCAAAATTTGTTTTTTAAAAAAAATTAGCAAATTGGGGCACCTTGGTGGCTCAGTCGGTTAAGCATCTGCCTTTGGCTCAGGTCATGATCCCAGGGTCCTGGGATGGAGCCCCACGTTGTGCTCCCTGCTCAGTAGGGAGGCTGCTTCTCCCTCTCCCTCTGCCCCTGCCTCTTGCTCAGGCTCTCTCTCTCACTCTCTCTCTCAGCTAAACAAATAAAATCTTAAAAAGAAAAATCAGCAAAGTTGACAAATATTTAGCTAGAATGTCAGAGAAAAAAGAGAAGACTCAAATTGCTAAAATCAGAAATTAAAGAGGGGACATTACTACTGACTTTATATAAAAAGGATTATAAGAGAATACTATGAACATATACACCAACAAATTAACCAAAGGAAATGGACTAATTTTTAGAAACATAAAACCTACCAAGTTTGAATCACAAAGAAATAGAGAATCCAAATAGATCTATAACTAGTGACAAGGTTGAATCAGTAATCAAAAACCCTCCAAGAAAGAAAAGCCTTGGACTTAATGGTTTTGCTGGAGAATTCTACCAAACATTTAAAGAACTAATACCAATCCTTCTCAAACTCTTCCAAAAAATTGAAAGTGAAGGAAATTCTTTCTAACTCATGCTAACTCATTCATTGCCCTGATACTGAACCAGAGAAAGACACTATTGAGAAAAAAAATACAGACCAATATCCCCTATGAATATTGATACAAAAACTCTCAACAAAAGATGAACAAACTGAATTCCACAGCATATGAAAAGGATATATACTGTGGCCAAGTGGGATATGTCCCTAGAATACAAAGATGGTCTTAAGAGAATAAAGGGGGAAAAAACTACCTTATCTTCTCAATTGATACAGAAAAATCTTGTGACACAATTTAACACCCTTTCATGATAAAACACTCAACAAACTAGGAATAGAGTGAAACTAACTCAGTATAAGAAAGCCACATATGAATGAAAAACCCACAGCTAACATTCTATTCAACGGTATAAGACAAAGTGTTGCCACTAAGATCAGGAATAAGACAAAGATGGCTGGGTTTTTTTCCCAATTCTATTCAACATATTATTGGACGTTCTAGCCAGAGCAGCTAGGCAAGAAAAAGAAATAAAACGCATCCAAATTGGAAAGGAAAAAGTAAAATTATTTCTGTTCGAAGATATGATTTTATATGTAGAAAACCCTAGGATTCCACAGGAAAAATTATTAGAATAAATAAATTGAGCAATGTAGTAATACAAAACCAACCCACAGAAATCAGTCACCTCTTTATATACTAACAATGAGCAACCTAAAAGAAATTAAGAAAACAATTCCATTTATAATAGCATCAAAAGGAATAAAATACTTATGAATTAACTTAATCAAGGAGGTAAAAGACTTGTACAATGAAAACTCCAAAACTTTGCTGAAAGAAATAAAGAAGACAAAGAAATGGAAAGAAATCTCATGTAAATTTGGTTGTTTGTTGTTGAGTTTAATTCTCTCTATATTCTGGGTAACAATCCCTTATGAGATAAGTCATTTGCAAATATTTTATCCTGTGAGTTACCTTTGTATTCTGTTGATTGTGGCGTTGATGCACAAAAGTTTTAAAATTTGGTAAGTCCAATTTTTCTATTTTTTCTTTTATTACCCGTGCCTTTGGTATTGCATAAGAAATTATTGTCAAATACAGTGTCATGAATCTTTTCAACTGTGTTTTCTTCTAAATTTTATCTTACATAACTAATGACAAGGTTGAATCAGTAATCAAGTTTGAGTTAATTTTTGTATATGGTGTTAGGTAAGGGTCCAAATTCATTCTTCTGCCTGTAAATTTTATGATATATATTTTTTACAATAAACAAGTTTTAAAAACTATAATACTCTTTCATGATAAAAAAAAAAAAGCCTGTAAACTAAGAGTAGCAGGGAACTTCCTCAACATGATAAAGGCCATATATGAAAAACCCAGAGGTAACATCATACTCAATGGTGAAAGATTGAATGTTTTTCCACTAAGATCAGGAACAAGACAAGGATGCCTGCTTTCACTACTTTTATTAACATGTTTTCATTTCTCTTGGGTAGATTCATCTTATCTGACCTTTCTCTGGAATCTGACTCTTCCCAACAATCCCTTTACTTTCTCTCTTTCCTCTTAGCTTCCACATTACTCCTCTTTTATAGTTTTCCTCTCACTTCTATTTTTTTTTTCACTCTTCTTTTGCTGGCTCTTTTTCTTTTGACTCGCTCCAAGATGAATTTTTTAGCCCTCTTTTATCTTCACTTTTTCCAATGGGACTGATTTTTATAAATTCATATGCAAAAGGGGCACCTGGGTGGCTCAGTCAGTTAAGTGTCTAACTCTTGATTTCAGCTCAGGTCATGAACTCAGGGTTGTGAGATCAAACCCTGGGTTGGGCTTGCTTCAGATTTTCACTGTCCCTCTCTAAATTAATTAATTAATTAAAAAGAAATGAATTAATTAACAAGAAATTCATATGCAAAAATAACACATAAATTAAAATAAAAAATAATACAATGAATATCCATATACCTATCAAGAACTAAACCACTGGGGCACCCGGGTGGCTCAGTCGTTAAGTGTCTGCCTTCAGCTTGGGTCATGATCCCAGGGTCCTGGGATCGAGCCCCGCATCGGGCTCCCTGCTCGACAGGGAGCCTGCTTCTCCCTCTCCCACTCCCCCTGCTTGTGTTCCCTCTCTCGCTGTGTCTCTGTCAAATAAATAAAATCTTTAAAAAAAACAAACAAAACTAAACCACTAAATTCAAAAACTAAAACATTGCTTCCTCAGTTAAATATAGCCTTGGTGCCCCTTTCCAGTAGCCTCCCACCCCACTTTCTCTGAGAGAGAAGGCATATCTGGTAATTTGTCCCACTAACGGCCCCAATGAGTCAGACCTACTAGTGTCCTCACTTTTGCTAGTTCCCTCCCACATTGACCTAGGGGTTAGCCCCTTACTTACTTTGCCCATTACCTTTTGATATGTTCTCCTACTTCCCCCTAATTCACTCTGCTACAGCCAAATAGGTTGGAGGTGTCAAGAGGGCTCTCGCACTTGTTCCCTGTACCTAGAACACCTGCCCCAATATTTGCATACTAGCATGGCTAGCTCCCTCGCCCTTTGTTCAAGTTACTTTCTCAGCCAGGGCTTTCCCCTCAACTCTAACACTGCAGACTTTTAGATTGCACTTTCTATTCCTCTTCCTTGCATTATTATTTTTTTAAATAATAATTATCACCATCTCCTGTACTACTGTAAATAACTTGTTTACTGGCTCCTCCCCTCTCCTCTAGAATGTAAGCTTCTCAGTATTAGGGGAGGGAAAAGAACGTTACCTCTACTTCTTGGTTGAGAAGTAAAAGATTAACAAGAGAAAAACAAATAGAAATTTATTAACACATATACCTCATACATACATAAGAGATACCCAAGGAAAAGACTTAGAATGCCAACTTAAATACTATCTTCAGGTAGACAAAAGAAAGGTGTGTGTTGGGGCTGGGTGGGTAGCTGAAGGACCAGCTATGGGAAGTGACCAGGGAAAGGAAAGTAAACAAGCTTAAGTTTTGCTATGCAGATTTAGGTTAGTGTCTCCTCCATTGATAAGAGTGTCTTGTGATTTAGTAATGCTCTTCTAGGCACAGAGAGGGAGACACCTTTACAAATGGAGATTTCCTTTATAAATGTACATTTCCCTTCCAAAAGGGTATTCTAGTTTGTTTTCAGAGCTTCTCTTGTGTCTACTTTCTCAAATTAACCTTCTGCCAAAGAGGTATGTTTCGGGGTGGCATGTTCTGCTATCCCTCTGCATTTAGGAAGAATTTGAGGAATGAATCAATCTCTATTTTGCAAATAATGAAAAAGACTAATAAATTAGGCAACCTGTCCAAGATCACAGAGGCAGCATTTAGCCAAGATGGGATTCCAATCCAGGTCTCCAAGATACAGTATACTTTTTTCTCTGGTGTGCTGCAATTTATGCCACAGATGGCATCCAGGATACAGAAGCAGCTGCGGCCTCCAACATTCCTGAAAGGGAATCACGAGAACTGGATTCCATTTATGACTCGACCTTAATACTGGCTAACAATTATTTAATTTCGTGGAGCTCAATTATGCTTAGCCGTAAAAACGGCTTTTGGATCAACCACCAATCTCTTAAAGGTCCTTTCATTCGAAAACTAAAAATCTTGATCCGAGAAGGGATAGGATTCATTGTTTTTTTTCAAGCGGCTTCGTTCCCTACGGGCTGGTAACCGTCTACTGGCCCAAGACTTCCCCTCCCCAGCCTTTGCAGCCTCTGGCTCCCTTTCCACGCTGCTACAGCGGCCGAGGGCCCGGTGGCACCGCAGGAAGCAGGCACGGAAAAAGCCAGAGCCCACCGGCTTCTCCGCCAGCTCCTGAAGGCCGCAGGTCAGCACCCTAGGGCTAGCCTGGCGGCCGCCTCCTCCCCCGACACCTCGGCCAACGCAGGTGCCGTCATTCACTCCAGCCTCGGCCTCGCTCCACCCAGAGCGGATTCTGAGGGGAACCCGCAACAACTTCCTCCGCGCGCCTAGGGCCCCGGAAGTGACGTCTGTGCGTGCGTGCCGGGCGCTCGCGGCGCCGGGGGCGGGGCGTGAGAGAGGGAGGGCCGGCAAGAGGGCGGGTTGTGGACTGGCGGAGCGGGGACCCACTCGAGCGACCCGCGGAGAGCGGCGGTCCCGACGCCCGTGGAGCCGCAGACCAGGTACGGAGCAGACGTCCGCGGGCCGAGGCTGGCGCGGCTCTCGGCTGCGGGCGGCGGGGCGGCGGCGCCGTCCGGGCGGGGGCTGCTGGGTCATTCGCCTGTGCCGTCTACCCGGCCGGGGCCGTTGCGCCTCGGTGCTTCCAGCCGCGGTGTGTCCCAACCCCGGGCCCCGCGGCGCGGCCCTGACCGGCCCCAGGCAGTCGCCGGCCGGCTTAATCCTGTCGTGCTCTGCCTGCCCGTTTCGGGCGCTCGTCGCCAAGTTCTGCGCGGCCCGGCCCAACTCCGACGGACAGGCGCTTGTCATTTCCTGGCCCCCTCCTGCCACCCGTCCACCCCTCGCAGGATGGCTTCCCTCCGGCCGGCTTCCTCTTCACTGTCCAGCCCTCGGAGTCTGAGGGGACACCTGTGGTGGCGGCCGGTCGGCTCGTGCCCGGGCCGCTCGGGGGTCCGTCGCGATTGACGGCTCAGACCCAGATCGCAGCCCCGCCTTGGCCGGGGCGCCGGGACTTCACGAACCTGCGTCGGTCTTGCGGAGGGAGGGAAAGGTCCCGGAGCAGGGAGGGTGCAGTGTTTCGTGGCGCGGGGACTGGAAGACTTGTCCTAACTTTCGCCCGGTGGTTGAGGGGGAAGTTGTGGGCCTGGGGTTAGGAGCAGAAGTCCCTGCTTGCGAACTGTCTTGGAGGGGAACAGAGGTGATGCCCATCACGGAAGTTTAGTCAGAGGGAGGGAGGCTCTCAGCCGCTTTAGAGAGTAGGTCACAGACGTCTGGTGGTGCCTCAGCGCCCGTGACCGTGACCAAGCCCTGTGGTTGGGAAATATGTCAGTGGACTCGTTTTGCTCTTGAGATTAGACGTGAAAATTTGTCAGGACGAGTTTACAGCATCACTAGGGGAGTAGTTTTTTGGATGAAAGAGTTTTGGCTGTTTTTGTTTGTTTGTTTTGTTTTGAAATTAAATAATGGTTGTACTTTTTTTTTTTTTTCCTGTAAACCTGGAACTGCCTTTTTTTGTTTGTTTGTTCCCCTGAAGGCAAACGCTTAACCATCTGAGCCACCCAGGCACCCCTGTAACTGCTTCTTAAAAAGCCTGTTAATTAAAATAGTTGTTTGTTTTTTTTAAAGATTTTATTTATTTATTTGACAGAGAGAGACAGCCAGAGAGAGAACACAAGCAGGGGGAGTGGGAGAGAGAAAGGCAGGCTTCCCGCCGAGCAGGGAGCCCGATGCGGGGCTCGATCCCAGGACCCTGGGACCATGACTTGAGCCGAAGGCAGACGCCTAACGACTGAGCCACCCAGGCGCCCCTAAAATAGTTGTAACAAGAAAGCTTGCCGGTCGGGTAAAATTGGATTATATTGTTAATCCAGTTATTTTTAATTTTTTTTTTTTTAGATTTTATTTATTTATTTGAGAGAGAAAGAGAGAGAGAGCACATGAGAGGGGGGAGGGTCAGAGGGAGAAGCAGAGTCCCCGTTGAGCAGGGAGCCCGATGTGGGACTCGATCCAGGGACTCTGGGATCATGACCCGAGCCGAAGGCAGTCGCCCAACCAACTGAGCCACCCAGGCGCCTTTGTTAATCCATTTAATGATAAATAACGTTAACTTTTTTTTTTTAAGATTTTATTTATTTGACACAGAGAGAGACAGTGAGAGAGGGAACACAAGCAGGGGGAGCGGGAGAGGGAGAAGCAGGCTTCCCGCTGAGCGGAGAACCCGATGTAGGACTCGATCCCAGGACCCTGGGATCATGACCTGAGCCGAAGGCAGACGCTTAACGACTGAGCCACCCAGGCGCCCCTAACGTTAACTGTTAAGAGATACTGGTTCTTATGCGGAAGATTAAGACGTGTTCAGGATTTGAAATGTCACTGACCTTTCAAGCAATCATGTTTCTTCTCTCTAGAAGTTATAGAGAGAGGGACAATGAGGGTACTTTTCAACACAACGTCGTAAATAGACCTAAAATAGAGCCCTGAGGAGAGACACTGCAGGGTGTGGAAGGTGAAGAAAGATAATCAGGGAATACTTTTTGGAAGTGTCTTGAAGAATGAGTAACTTTGAAACTAACAAGGTTGGGTGGGAATGTGGAGGTGGGCCGAGTAACAGGAGAATAGGCCAATTAACTCACTGCTGGGAGGGGGTTTTTGCAAAGTAAAAAAGTGCTGGGCAGAGATGCAGGAGCTTCGGCTTTTATCTGGTGATGACAAAACCAAAGAAGGGTCTCTGCATGATTAAAATGGAATTTTATGAACTTACGCACTGGCTGCTAT
The DNA here is from genome assembly GCF_004348235.1 of Phoca vitulina. Taxonomy (NCBI): domain Eukaryota; kingdom Metazoa; phylum Chordata; class Mammalia; order Carnivora; family Phocidae; genus Phoca; species Phoca vitulina. The sequence continues at coordinate 8,376,830 of NW_022589748.1, read as the reverse complement.
TTTGCTGAGGAAGACTGTGTGTGTGCTCATTAAATGTTTGAATTGAGTTGTACGCTCATTTACTAGTTGTTTCATTGTGTAAAAAGTGTCTGACCCTGCTAATTTGTAAGCTTCTATAAACAGGAATTCTGCTTTTATCTGTTTGCATACTCAGTCCAAGTTGGGCATTCACAAGTGTTCCATGAGTACTTGTTAACTTAATGAGAATTCATTGATTCATTGATTTCTGATGTTGGTTTTCAGTGGGAAGAAAAAAACTCTGTCAGTACTTATTTTAATATCTACTTATAGAAGAACTAAGATCTTGTTTCATTTACTTGTGTCAGTCTTTGGCTAGAGGCATAGAATTTCAGTCTTGACTATGAGTTTAATGTGTTTTTATTGGTTGCATAGTAAAACATCTGTAGCAGAAATGACTCATCCCTAAAACGTGGAAGATACCTGTGTAACACACCTGTCTATTCTGTGACTCAGAATAGAAATGCTGTTAAGTGGCTTCTTAACCCATAAATAAAGTTATCACACCAGAAACAAAAGTTTCGCAATAGAAGTCAAAACATTTTGAAAGTCTTATTAAATGCTTATTTCTATCATAAAGCATTGTAGAGACATTATGTGTGTTTCATATGACTGGAATGCCTGGAAATAATTCAGAGTATTGTTGAATAAACACTTAGGAGAAACAACAGTGGACTTACCTTCAGCCCACTTGATATTATATAACATATTTTGTTTGATATTTGGATAAAGCTCCTAAAATGCTTTAAGAAAAAGCTGTACCTTTATGGTGCTGCTTTCAAGTTGGAGTGTGAGATTCCTGTGTTTGATGAAGTTCCTGTCAGTGGGGTAGAAATTGTAATTTTTATTACAAAGTAGAACATTTTTTTCATGTTTCTGGTAGCATAGCTTATTTGTTTATGGTCACCAGGAGGGTGAAGCACTAATTATAATCCATTAATTAAATAAATATGTAGTTAAAAGTCCTAAGTTATGATCAGAGTATGAGTTCATGAATGCGTTAGATTGTACACGCTAAATTGTTAAGCTTTTTATTTTCCTCAAATGATATCAAGGAACTTGCTGAAATCCCTGAGGCAAGAATGTAGCAAAATCCTTAAAGCAGGAATGTAGCAAGAACCTTTGGGGCTCTAAATTCTGTGTTGTTTCACCTTAAGGTGTGGTTGGCAGCATCCTCTATGCTAGGCAGAGGCCAGCTCAGAAGGAGTTGTACAGAAATCAGTTTTGAAGATAGTCTCTTCAATTCCCATTCAGAATAAATAATTGTAATTGCATTTATGGTGATTTGGTCTGTATTTTAAAATTAAAAATGACTTTTGGGTGATTTTTACATGGGATATATTTATAGTTTTCTATGTGCTCCAAAGTTAAAAATACATCATGAAAGTTTTATTTTTGTAGTTCCTGTTGTTAGAATTTCCTAATTTTAGACACAGTATTTGCAAAAGCACTTTCTTTTTTCTTTTGGAGCACAAAAAAGGTAATGCCTTTACAAGTTGAACTCCTAAAATACTTATTAATGGAAGAAAGTATCTTACTGTGTTATAATGTTTAAGTGGAGCATGTCCTTTACTTATGTCACATCTTGTTCCAGAAAGGATTCATAATGGCTTACAAAGATACAGCATGTTATTGAGAACATACAGAAATAAAGGGGTGATGAATTTAGCACTGAGGGAGAAAAATTATGGTGAAAACACATCTGTAAGATCCTCATTAAGATGGAATGAGATCTGTACACAAAGTACTTAGACTGAAGTCTTAAATATTTGTTAGAAGGCCACAAATTTGACTGCTTTTTATTAGCCAGTTCAGAGAGAAATATAATCAGTTGCATAGTTCAGTGACCATAAGAAAAAAGACCAATTTCTCTTTTGGATTCTGAGACTCCTTGTATTGACAAACTCCTCAACTACATTGTTAAGTAAATAACAGCATGCATCTCAAAGGACTGTGTTGTGTTTTGTTTTTTAGTTAAAAGTCTTCGTCACCTCATTGTGTAGGTTGATGACAGAACATGGAAACGTAATTCAGTAAAAGCAGTTCTGGTGCTGGCAAAATAATGTGATCTAAGTACTTAGATTTCTACGCTAATTTAACTTAAGGATCTGTTTTAGATTATCTAGATAAGTAGATGGGGATTGTACATTCTTCAGGTTACCTTCCATAAATATTTTCTCAGTGGAGCTTTTTGTTACAGTTATCAGCAGTGGGGTGAGTTTGTGCTTCCTGACAAGTTCCTCGAGTACATCTATTTTTTATGTTGTTGTTTTATATTGTTTAATCACAGAGCCATATTTTTGGCAGGCATGCTTTATTTTCATGGGGATTATGAGAATGGAGGAGTCTGACAAGGACAAGTACTTAAATGTAAATCACCTTACCTCCATATAGAGATGGTCTTAGGGAATAACAACAAAAGACCTAACATTCATTTCCAGAAGTAGGTTGAGGCTGTTAGCTGCAGCACAGAGAACGTTGGCTTGAAAAGTCCAGGCATATAATTTATTTTTTCAAGACGGGAACAGATCCATTCATCTTAGATGGAGTGTCTAGAAAATTAATATATTTGTATTTTGCTTAAGCTAAAAAGCTGCCTGTTTAATAATAGTTCAGATTTATCAAGTGCTAGCATGGGCCAGGCACTGTGTGAGTAATAAGTCCTTCACATGTGTGATCTCAATGTTGTCCTTTCCCTTCACCCTTCTTAAAGATATAAAGAAACGTGGTTCAACAAAAGTTGTTTCAGGTCATACAAGAGGTGATGGAGATTTGAACTCTGGTAGTCTGACCGAATCAGTGGTCTGCACCAACCATGACTTTATAATACCTGCAGCAGACTAGACTGTGAGCTCACTAGGTGAGACCAGACATATACACTTAACAGAGGTAGGCACATTGGCAAGTGTTGGAACCCACCATTACAAAAGGGAAAGGGCCTTGAATAGTTTGGGATCTTCCTATCCAGATAATGGTCAGGGAGCTACAACTTTAAGGCATTTGGCCATAGTCTGTAAAGCTGGGGTGGGGGGAAAGTCTTCTAAGCATTCATCAGGATCGGCAAAGTGGGGATATTATTTCATGTGTTTGCATTTAAAATGCATATATTTTTTCTTTCTATTTGCTCTGAATTTGTCTTGAGATCAGGAAAGCCACAATAATATTTATAAAGATAGTGCACCATTCTAGAAAAAGAGGTTGATATTCATATTTTAGAGTAAACTTTAGCTGGTGGTCTCACTGCTGTTTTTTTTGTTTTTTTTAAAGATTTTATTTATTTATTTGACAGAGAGAGAGAAAGTGCACAAGCAGGGGGAGCAGCCAAGGGAGAGGGAGAAGCAGATTCCCCACTGAGCAGGACCCTGGGATCATGACCTGAGCCGAAGGCAGACACTTAACTGACTGAGCCACCCAGGTGCCCCAACACTGCTGTGATTTGGGATGAATTTAGGTTATACTTTTGTTGTAATGCCATTGCAAGGTGTATGTGTTCTTAAATCTCATTCTGTTTCGTTAGGAATTGTATTGCAGTAAAGTTGTACAGATAAGTAAACCATTATTTATTGTGCATTTTCTTTTATTTGAGAGAGAGACTGAGATAGAGAGAGCATGAGAGGGGGGAGGGTCAGAGGGAGAAGCAGACTCCCTGCTGAGCAGGGAGCCCGATGTGGGACTCAATCCCAGGACTCCAGGATCATGACCTGAGCCGAAGGCAGTCGCTTAACCAACTGAGCCACCCAGGCGCCCCTATTGTGCATTTTCATATGCAGCTATTTCAGGTAATTCCAAATTTTTTTTTGAAGTATTATAATATAGTTCCTACAGTATATTGTAAATTGTGACCTAGTCTATGAAACTGCAGAATAGAGAACATCCTTATTCATCTTTAATCAGTAAACAATAGGTGGAACTGTTGTTGCCTAAATGTAGTTATGTAACTTAGTGGTTCCTTAATTGCATTTCCATAGAGCTTTTGACATTGTTTTTTTAAACCTGTTCCTGAAAAATGACTTGGGCTAGTGACCACAGTTTTGAATAGGATATTACAAGAAGAATGCAAATAAAAAATGTGAAAACAAAAAACAGAACTGTAGGCTGATGAAATAAAATGGCTAAAATCCATTGTAATTAGTGTCTCAGGAAGTAATATGCTTGGCTTCTACTTAGCAAGTTGGATGATATCTTTATTTGTATAAATTAATTAGCCATTCCAAGTGTGGTAAGTGTAGATTTTATTTGGGGTTTCAAATGTTGTATAGTGATGGGTGGACACATCTTAAGTATCATTTATGAGGAATAATCAGATGGCAAAGTGTTTTCACCCATATGCTAACCGCTCAGTATTTAAGTTCTTTGAATATCAACTGTGTGTAAACACTGCTTTCTCCCAAAAGCCTACTTTTGTTCTTGGACATATCTGCGAACAAGAGGTTATAGGCTATTTCTTTCAAGAACAACTTTCCAATCCCTGTATGGACCACCAAAAAAGAAAGAAAAAATAAGAACTTTTGCTTTTTTAGTACTTTGGTCTAGTAGAATAAGTAAATTAGAAAATAAAAATCTCAACTTATTATTTTATTTAAAATAGTGCTTGAGAAGTAAGCTGAGATTCTTCTGAAGTTTAAAGTTCTTAGATTCTAACAGAAAAACTGATCAGGAGGTCAGTTCTAGGCCTAACCAATTCCAGCCCCAAACACAACCACTAATGGTTATGATGGTGAGTCTGCCCTTTAGGTAAGTGTAATGCAAAGATGTCAGTCTCATTCTTCAGTCAAAGCTCGAGCTATATTTGGAAAAGGAGAACCCAGGTACTTTTTTAAAGTTTTGTTTTTTCTTTTTCTGAGGGTTTAATTTCAGGAAATCTAGTTTTTATAGTTATGAATTTTAGTGACTTTATCAAACTACCCAGTCTAGTAAACACTGTATTACCCCAGAATATCTTCTGATCTTTATTAAGTTTCTGTTTTCTAAAATGGTCTTATCTTTTTTTTGTGATTAAAAAATTATTTACTATTTTATATAAGCATCTCAGAATTCCCATAAGGTATATGTGTGAGTTTTATTGTATTGCAAAAAAGTCTGGTATTTATGCTCTATGCTGTTGTAGAGTTCTACCCTTTGAGCTGCCATAGATTTTCTAAATAGAATTGGTTGCAGCCAGTGCTTTGCATTGGCCTTCAAAGGCCATTCGTAAAAGTATTCTTCTTAGCTCCCGGTGATTACTGATTTCTACCTACGTGGCTCACATTAGAATTTTCTTGGTGGATTAACACTGTTATCCTTTAATCATTGGTAATACTTTTTGCCTTAAAGTCTACCTACTAGAGCGTTACTAGCTTTCTTTAGATAAATGTTGCACGCTGTATCTTTTTCCATCCCTATATTTTCATTTTTTTTAGTCCTAGCATCATGATGTTGAATTTAGTTTTTTTCTTTAGTATAAATTTTAGTTTTTAAATTAGAATATTTAGTCCATTTTCATGTAATGCGATTGTCACTATATTTGGTGTTAGATCTACCATCTTTTGATAAGTTTTATTTTTGACTCACCAGTTTTGTTCCTTTTTCCTTTTTTCTTGCCTTCTCTTGGATTATTATTCAGTTAGTATTTAATATTTTCCCTGTAGTAATTGCCTAGTTACACATTCTTTTACTATCCTTTTTGTGATTATTACTGTCAGTTAATACATACACCCTTGACTTGCTGCAGTCTAATACAAATTATAACTTTCATCACTTCTCCAGTAATGCTGGAACTTTAGTTACTAACTCATTTTGTCTTTTTCCTGCCTTGTTGCATTACTCTTTTACTCATTTATTCTACCTATTATTTTAACACCTGTAAGAAATTATTGTTTTTTTGTAATCAGTATTTATGTGTATTTACTTACATATTTACTGTTGCCATTGCTTTTCGACCCTTCCTGTATTTCTTTGTTTCTTTTTGGAATAGACTGATTTTTCTTTCCATCTGAAGAGTTCCCTCTCCTATTTCTTCTAATGCAAGTGGGCCCATAATGAATTCTTTATAATTTTTTTTTTTTTAATTTTTAGAGAGAGAGTGCACATGAGTGGTGGTGGTGGGGAGTGTGGAGAGGGGCAGAGGGAGAGAGAGAATCCCAAACAGGCTCAATGTGGAGCCTGACATTGGGCGTGATCTCATGACCCTGAGATCATGACCTGAGCCTAAATCTAGAGTAAGACGCTTAACTGACTGAGCCACCCAGGCACCCCTATTCTGCCTTTATTTTTAAAGGGAATAGTTATTAAGCACCTCATTCTAGGTGGGCATTTTTTTTTTCAGCATTTTCAAGAGGTCATTCTATTGTCTTATGGTTTTTATGATTTCTTTTGAAAATTCAGCTGTTAGTTTTATTGTTGCACCTATGAAAGTAATGTGCTTCTTTTCCACTAGCTACTTTTAAAAGTTTCTCTTTGTTTTTGATTATCAACAGTTAAGTATGCTGTCTCTGTGTGTGTGTGTTTTCTGCTTTGGGGTTCACAGAGTTTCATGGATTTATGGGTTGTCTTTTTATCAATTTTGAAAATTTCATAAATATTGGTTCTTACTCATTCTTTTCTTTTGAGGGACACCAGTTACATACTCCATAGACTTTTCCACAATGTCCCTGATTCTCTTTACACTTTTTTTTTTTCCTGTATTTCCTATTAGTTTTTCCTTCTGCTTCAGTGTGGATGTATTTTATTGACTGGTTCCAGTTTCTAATCCTCTCTTCTGTTAGGTCTGGTCTGCTGTTAAATCTACCCTTTGAATTCTTAATTTTAGTTATTATACTTTTCAGATCTAGCATTTCAGTTCGATTCTTATGATTACAATTCTCAGTTAAAATTCTTCATTTTTAAAATGTTCTTTCCCGGGGCGCCTGGGTGGCTCAGTCGGTTAAGCGTCTGCCTTCGGCTCAGGTCATGATCCCAGGGTCCTGGGATCGAGTCCCACATCAGGCTCCTGGCTCAGTGAGGAGCCTGCTTCTCCCTCTCCCTCTGCCTCTCTCCCTGCTCATGCTCTCTTTCTGTCTCTGTATCTCTGTGCCTCAAATGAATAAATAAAATCTTTAAAAAAATAATAAAATAAAATGTTCTTTCCCCTTTTCTCACCTATTTTTATTTACTTTTTACCTATTTTTTTAAAATAGGGAATTTAAATAACTGTCATTATTATTAAAAGTCTTTCTGTTAGCGTCATTGGATCATCTGAGCATCTTTTTCTATTGTCTGTTTTTTTCTTTTTGGTTTTTAATTATGTAAATGCTGGGTGTTGTGAATAAAATGAAGCTCCAGATGATACTCTTCTTTTTCAGAGAGGAAATCTCTCCTCCCTTTTGAGTAGGGGCTTATCAACTAATCCTATTAGGGACTGAGCTAATGGTTGAGGTTGTGTTGCTGGGTTGATAAGACGGTTTTCCTCTGGTTTACCTTTACTGCTATCAAGTAGTCATCCCGGGCTTCAAACTGATAGTATAGATTCACAGGGGTGTCTTCCCCTGGTGGCTTCTATACTGTAATCTTTGTTTCTTGAGAATAGTGAGATTACTGAAAATTCCACTTTTTTTTTAAACGATTTTATTTATCTATTTGAGAGAGAGAGCACTTGTGCACAAGCAGTGAGGGAGGGGCAAAGGGAGAGGGAGAAGCAGACTCCCTGCTGAGCAGGGAGCCTGACCCCCTGGTGCTCTATCCCAGGACCCTGGGATCATGACCTGAGCCAAAGGCAGATGCTTAACTGACTAAGCCACCCAGCCCCCCACTTTTTTTTTTTTTTTTAAGATTTTATTCTTAAGTAATCTCCACACCCAACATGGGGGTTAAATTTACAACCCCGAGATCAAGAGTCTCATCTCCACCGACTGAGCCAGCCAGGCACCCCTGAAAATTCCGCTCTAGATTTTCAGGTTTTCAGTTTTGTTTTGAAGCCCTCTCTTTGCAGCTGCAAAATTTGGTAAATGTCCTCAGGGGAAAACCAGCCTTATGTTAAACCCAGCTGTCTTTGACTCTCTTTCACTGCGATATTGGCTCCTTGAGTCTTGCCTTTCCTCTTTTCCAAAAGCTCCTGTGGTTCTTCTGCCTAAAGTCTGGATTCTCATCCTTTTGCCCCAGAATCAACAAATACACTTGGGGCAAAAGTGACTGCAGAATGTCACTTTGTTTCTCTACAGTTCCCCTCTTTTTCCAGAATCCAGGGGCGTCTAGATTGCTTCAGATTTTGTGATGCCTTTAAATATTGATTTTAAAAATGTATCTAGCTTTCCTTGTTCTCAGCAGGAGTGTTGGTCTGCCACAAACTACTCCATTGTATTTAGAAAAGAAAGTCTCCTACCAGTAATGAATTCATGAGAAGAAATTAGTCTTTTAATAATTGTTGTGCTTACTTTATTTTATTTTTTAAGATTTTGTTTATTTATTTGACAGAGAGAGCCAGAGAGCACAAGCGGAGGGAATGGCAGAGGGAGAGGGAGAAGCAGACTCTGCACTTAGCAGGGAGCCCGATGCGGGGCTCCATCCCAGGCCTCTGGGATCATGACCTGAGCCGAAGGCAGATGCTTAACCATCTGAGCCACCCAGGCGCCCCTGTGCTTACTTTATAGCTGTAGTTCTCAAAGAGTAGTCCTTAGCCACATCATCTGGGAACTTGTTAGGAATGTAGATTTGCAGGCCCTGCCCCTGACCTCCTGAATCAGAAACTCTGGGTTGGGACCCAATGCTCTGTGCTTTAATAAGTCCTCCATGTGATACTAATGCATGCTAAAATTTGAGAACAACTGCTGCGTAAGTTAGTTGTTTTGCTATTTAAATTCTACTTCTACCTTCATTGGGCCCTGGAGAGTGTATATGGGGAAAAAAATGAAAGAAAATGGACTGTGTAGGTACTTTGTTAGTCTTCTGAATAAATAATTTAATAAATTTAGGAAATGTATATTGATTACTCACTCTGTTCCTAATACTGCCATGTGCCTGTGAACATGGAATGGACATGTAAGCAAGCTTTTATAATAGAGTGTATTACAATAGCTGTATTTATAAAATGCTCTAAGAACCAGAGAGATAGAATTATTCTTAATTCTATCAATGGGAAAAGGGGAGTCAGATGTTATTTGAATGGGGTGAAATTTGAAGGTAGACTAACAGGAGAGTTTTCAAGGCTTGTTCATAAGTAAAGTGACCATGTAATTTATTATGCAGAGCAGGTCATTTTTGAGAACCAAAGGGGTGTCTTTATGCTAGGATAGCAGACATAAACCAGACTGTTCTCATGAACTAGGATGTGTGATTACCCAGTGTATAAAGAGCAAGTGATACTGTGAACCCACAGTTCTATGTTAACTTGTGGAAAACTCATTTCTTTCAATTATTTGTTTACAATTACAGTTTACAATTCTTACTGGTTTTATAGTTTCCTAGGACTCCTCTAAACAAACTAGCACAACCTGGGTGGCTTAAAGAGACACAAATTTATCCTTTCATAGTTCTGGAGGGTAGAAATCTGAAATCAAGGTGTCAGCAGGGCCATGTTCTCTCTGAAGGCTGTAGGGAAGATGATTGCTGGCTGTCCTTGTAGTTCCTTGGCTTGCAGCCACATCATTCTGATTTCCACCTCTGGCCAGATAGCTTCTGTGTCATTATATCTCTGTGTCTCTCAGGGCCTTTTTATAAGGACGCCAGTTACTGGATTTAGGGCCCACCCTAATCCAGTATGACCTCTTTCTATAATTACATCTGCCTAGAGCTTATTTCCAAATCAGGTTTCATTCACAGTATTGAGTTCAGCCTGTCTTTTGGGGGGCCGCAGTTCAACCCACAACAGATGGTATGGTTTTTATTTTATTCTATTTTAAGGTTTTATTTATTTGAGAGAGAGAGCTAGATAGCGAGAGAGAGCATGAGCGGAGAAGGGCAGAGGGAGGAGGAGGAGAGGGAAACTCTGCGCTGAGCAGGGAGTCCGACTTGGGGCTTGATCTCAGGACTCTGGGAACATGACCTGAGCCGAAGGCAGATGTTTAACCAACTGAGCCACCCAGGTGCCCCTAGATGGTATGGTTTTAGCAACTTTTGAAAGTTTCTGCAATTTAATGGGATTACATTTTTATTACACAACAATATACTTCTCAGAGGCTTAAAACATAATACAAATATGTATTTCATTGAGCCATCTAACAAATCTGAATAAATACATTTTTAACCAGGCAGTTGCTTTTTGTATTTCTCATATCTCAAGATGTGTGTGTGTATCACTTTGCCCAACCACAGCTGGGTGAGGCTAAGGGTGAAATGGCTGCAGCAAAGCTAAAACTAAGGTGTAACTTTGAGAAAAAGCAACGCTGTTAATGGTTGAAACCACATTATGTACTGCAGTTTGTTGCTAGTGTAAGTGGAGTTAAGAGAGAGAATATTTGGTCATTTACTTACCGAAGAAACTGACCAGTTGGGGAATTGGCTGCTTCCCTGGAAGAGAGGATAGAGCCGTGGTAGGAAGTAGACCAGAGCAGCCAGTTTATTTTTTGCGTGCAAGTTTGAGTTGTTAGCCTGGGAAATGGCATGCTCAGATCGGAGTCATAATTTTACTTATCTGGAGAGGGTGCAGCTTAATACAGTAGAAGATTGTTGTCAAGAACTCACTCTGTAAGAATGCTGCTCTGCTGGCTCTGCTCATTCCAGCAGCACAAACTCGACATTATATTCCATGGGTTTGATTACGAGTGGAATTATTTGGGCAGGCTAGTGTTTGGATACTTTGTTTTGTTATATTTAACATTGGAACTCTGCCACTGATTCTCAGTGTGATATATTTTTTTTAAAGATTTATTCATTCATTTGAGAGAGAGAGAGAGCGCGTGAGCCCAGGCGGGGGAGGGGCAGAGGGAGATGGAGAGAGAATCTCAAGCAGACGCCCCGCTGAGCCTGAGGCAGGGCTCGATCTCCCGACCCTGAGATCCTGACCCGAGCCAAAATGAAGAGTCTGATGCTCTGCCGACTGAGCCACCCAGGCACCCCCTCAGTGTGATATTTACATTCATTTTGGAAGCAATGTATTTAATAATGTAAAAGTCAGTGAAATTTGGATATAGATTTTAAATACTGTCTTTGATTAAAGCAATGGTGTCTTCATAATATAAAGTCAGGGACTAAAAGATAACATAAAAAGAGTACCTATAAAAAGAAAAAAGATTATATGTCAACTATGCTTCAACTAAAAAAAGATGACGTAGAAAAACAAGCAAAGAACATGAATAGTTAAATTCTTCAAAGAAGATATGCTCATGGCCAGTAAATATGTATTAAAGATGTTTAATCTTAAGGACATGCATATTAAAACAATAAATGATTTTTTTTTGGCCTTTCAGATTGGCAAAATAAAGGCTAATGATGCCTGTTGATGAGTTTGTGGGAAAGTAGATTCTATCAACACCGTAGGTGGGAATGTAGATGGATACAACCATTTTGTGAAGCCAGTTGGTAGTATATATCAAAATTTAAAATGCACAAACCCTTTGACATTCCGTTTCTGTTTCTAGGAAGCTATTCCCATTTTATGATTGGTCTACTCATATCCTTATCCTGCATATCAGAGATTTATAATTTCTTTTCATTAGTATAATTTCTAAATATGATAAACTACTTCATTGTCCTGTTAAAGTATTTGCCTTTCTTTTTCTAAGTAGGCCTTTTAAAAACTAGATAGAAGTTTCAGTTTATATTTAAATCTGTTTCTTTTTAAATTTGCCTTCAGTTTTTAAGCTTAAATAGCCCTCAGTACTTTAAAAGTTTCATAAATAATTTTAGTTCTTTGTATTTTTCCATTTGTCTTTTAAAAATTTTAACTCTTGGGGCACCTGGGTGGCTTAGTTGTTAAGCGTCCGCCTTCGGCTCAGGTCATGATCCCTGCGTCCTGGGATTGAGCCCCACCATGGGGCTCCTTGCTCAGTGGGGAGCCTGCTTCTCCCTCTCCCACTCCCCCGCTTGTGTTCCCTCTTTTGCTGTGTCTCTCTCTGTCAAATAAATAAAACCTTAAAAAAATTTTCTTAACTCTTTTAAGATACCTGCAATTAATTTGGGAGGGTACCAGGTTGCTGACCAGTTACTCCAGCATTGCTCTCCCCTTCTCCTCCTTCCACTACTACTAAGGGTTTTTTTTTTTAAGATTTTTGTATTATTTATTTATTTGACACAGAGAGCGAGCGAGCGAGGAGGGGGAGCAGGAGAGGGAGAAGCGGGTTCCCAATGAGCAGGGAGCCCGATGCGGGGCTCAATCCTAGGACCCTGGGATCATGACCTGAGCCGCAGGCAGACGCTTAACCGACTGAGCCACCCAGGCGCCCCAGTTGTTTTATGTATTATATTAGCATTCATTTTGGAGTCAACCTGTTCTGTATCCATTTGCCAGTTCTGTTGCTAAGTTCACCCTATTTTAACAAGTTTGTTTAAAAAAAATTAAAATTCAGGGATACCTGGGTGGCTCAGTCAGTTGGGCCTGTGTCTTCGGCTCGGGTCGTGATCCCCGGGGTCCTGGGATTGAGTCCCTCTTCGGGCTTCTTGCTCTGTGGAGTCTCCCTCAGCTTGTGCTCGCTCTCTGACAAATAAGTAAATAAAATCTTTTAAAAATTTTATTTAAAAAATTAAAATTCAATAACTTAATTTAGAAAACTAAAAAAATCTTGCCTATTTATTATTGCTGAGAAAATAAGGAAAACTTGTCAAGTTCAAAAAAGTTTTTTGTAATTTTATTGTCATTTGTACTAAACTTGAAATTTTTGAAACATTTGCCATTTATGTGTTTAATTTTCTCAGTAAAAATTGGCGTGTCTTACCAACTATTTCAGCCTTCTTTGTTTCTCAGTTTTTATTGTAAACCATATGATTTTCCTATTACAATATTTCCTAGGTGGTTTTACATTTTGATACTATTGTGAATGAGATCTCTTTTTATATTTTCTATCTTGTTATTGTTAGGCTATTTTAAGAGTTCCATAGATTTCATGTATACCTATTTAGCTTGTTCCACATAAACATAAATTCTTTTATGTAATTTTAAAATTGTTTCTTCATTTTTCATAGTGTTCTCATTTCTTCTTTCAGGCCTTCTAGATACATAATTATATCTCCCATACTACACAGCAAGCACCATGAGGACTGAAACTTTACTTTTACTTTTATAAAGTACCTGTCATATAATGTATATCAGTGTATAAATATTTGCTAAGTAAATGAGTGATAAGTAGAGAAAGCACTACAAGAATATAGTGACTTGGGTGATGTTTTTATTTTCTTTGTACTTTATTTTCTTCTTCTCTATATATATCAGGTTTTTTAGAGTAAGCATCTTATATTTCTGTAAGTGGAGAAAAGCAAATTTAAGGGAAAAAAAACCTTACCTGTAAGTTTTATTTCTTAACTGAGGTCAAAGGACATTTTATCATTTTAGTAGAGTTGATTGAATGTTTCCTATAAATCGCAGCCTTGAGGAGTGCTCTATGAGGACATGACGTTGAACCCAAGAATAGGAAGCAGGATTCTCATAAGGAAAATAGTGGGAAGCTCTGCAAATTCCACAAAATTTTTTGTTTACCACCACCATAGTCAAGATACAGAATTATTCTGTATCTCCCTCATGCCACCCCTTTATAATCATACTCTATGTTGGTATTCCCCAAGACTGCCCCCAGGTTTGGTAATTTGATAGAAGGACTCATAGGACTCCTGTACTCCTGGCTATGTTTTATACCTAGTGAAAGGATACAAAGCAGGATCAATAAAGGAAAATGTGCATTGAACAGAGTTTAGAGGATACCAGGCATAAGCTTCCAAGAATCTAATCCCAGTGGAGTTAAACAGGGTGTGTTTAATCCCCCACCAACAAATTGTGGCAACATATGTGAGGTATTTTCTGTTCGGGAAACTCACTTAAGCCTGAATTCCAGGGTTTTTGTTGAAGGTTGGTCAGACAGGCACAACTACGTAGTTCTTCATGACTGACCACAGTTAATCCAACTCCGGACCCCCAGAAAGAAAGCGGGTGTTCACCATACATCACACTATTTGCACGAACGGTCTAAACAAGTTTGTATAGTGTGGCTTGAAGCTCCAAGAGTACAAAACACAAGGACACTTCCAAGACCTCCATTCCCAGAAGCTGACCAAGAGCCAGTCACATACTAAGCAGGCCCTTCTGAGAATGTGTATGATTTTTTAGCAATTGATCCTACTTGGTTAACTCTTTCCCTACCCTCCCTTGTTAGAGTTAGATAGAGATAAATAATGCTGAGCCAGTGTGGAGGTGAGGGTTGGGGAGGTTGGGGAGGTACTACTTTGGATAGAATGGCCCGGGAAGGCCTTTCTGGAAGTGTGACATGAAAGCTGAGGCCTTCATGATGAGAGAGTAGTCACTATGCAAACAGCAGGGCGCACAGCATTCTAGGCATTGGAACATAAGTGCAAAGGCCCCAAAAAAGACAAATGGGAAGGAGGCCTGTGTTCGTTTTCTGTTGTTGCTATAACATATTGCCACAAATTTAGCAGCTTGAAAGAACATTTATTGTCCCAAAGTTCTGTAAGTCAGAACTCTTGGCTAGCTCAAGTTGGGTACTCTGTTAAGGATCTCAGGAGGTCAGAATTAAGAATCAGCCAGCCTAGGCTCTTATCTAGAGGCTGTGGGAGAAATCTGCTTCCAGACATACTCATGCTGGCAGAATTAAGTTCCATGTGGTTATAGCACTGAGGTCTTCATTTCTTTGCTGGCTGTGAGCCAGGGGTCATTGTCTGCTTCTAGAAGCCACCCATATTCCTTGGATTATAGTCTGTCCACCTTCAAAGCTGATAGTTCTTTGAATCTGACTTCCCATTCTGCCCTCTTTCTGATTTTTACAGGCATACCTTGTTTTATTGTACTTTGTTTTATTGAGTTTCACAAATACTGCATTTTTGTAAATTGAAGGTTTGTAAGGCAACTCTGCATTGAACAAATCTGTTGGCACCATTTTTCCAACAGCATTTGCTCACTTTGTGTTTCTGTGTTACAAGATCTGGTAATTCTTGTAATATTTCAAATGTTTTCATTATTATTTGTTACGGTATCTGTGATCAGTGATTACAACTCGCTGAAAGCTCAGATGGTTAGCAGTTTTTAGCAATAAAGTATTTTTTTTTAGCAATAAAGATATCTTTAATTTAAAGTGTGTACTTTTTTTTTTAGATATAATACTATTAAACACTTTTAGACTATAGTATAGTGTAAACCTAATGTTTATGTGCACTGGGAAACCAAAACATTTATTTGACTCACTTTATTGTGACGTTTGCTTTATTGTGGTTGTCTGGGACCCAGCCTTCAAGATCTCCAAGATATGCCTGTATTTTATTTATTCATTCATTCATTCATTCATTTATTATTTAAAAAAAGATTTTTTTTTTTTTTAAAGATTTTATTTATTTGACAGAGAGAGATATAGCGAGAGCAGGAACACAAACAGGGGGAGTGGGAGTGGGAGAAGCAGGCTTCCCGCCGAGCAGGGAGCCCAATGTGGGACTCAATCCCAGGACCCTGGGATCATGACCTGAGCCGGAGGCAGACACTTAACGACTGAGCCACCCAGGCGCCCCTTAAAAAAAGATTTTATTTATTCATTTTTGAGAGAGAGACAGAGCACAAGCAGGGGGTGGGGCCGAAGAAGAGGGAGAAGCAGATGCCCCCCTGAGCTGGGAGCTCGACATGGGGCTCTGTCCCAGGATCTGGAGATCGTGACCTGAGCCAAAGACAGACACTTAACCATTTGAGCCACCCAGGTGCCCCTATACCTGTATTTTAAAAACAACTTTATTGAGGTATGTCACTCACATATAGAGCTCAGCTATTTAAAGTAAAGTTCAGGCAATTCAGTGGCAACCATCATGACAGCCAACTTCAGAATATTTTCATCATCTCAAAAAGAAACCTCATACTCTTTAGCTATCTCCTTTATTCCCATCCTCTCCCCCTTAGTCCTAAGCAACTGTTAATCTGCTCTCTGTCTGTAGATTTACCTGTTCTGGACGTTCACATGAAGGGGATCCTATAATATGTGGTCTTTTATCACTGGCTTCTTTCACTTAGCATAATGTTTTCAAGGTTGATCTTGTTGTGGCGTATATCGGTACTTAATTCCTTTTTATGACCAAGTAATACCCCATTGTATGGATATACTGCAGTTTGTTTATCCATTTATCAGTTGAAGGACATTTGGGCTGTTTCCACCTTTTGGCTATTGTGGATAATGTTGTTATAAACATTTGTTACAGGGGCGCCGGGGTGGCTCAGTCATTGAGCGTCTGCCTTCAGCTCCGGTCATGATCCCGGGGTCCTGGGATCGAGCCCCACGTTGGGCTCCCTGTTTGGCAGGGAGTCTGCTTCTCCCCCCCCCCC